>NC_056732.1:583121059-583188559 GCF_019279795.1 Protopterus annectens
ATTCATTTCTGTTGTTCCTTTTCTTCTGAGCTTAGTAATGTACAAGTATACAGAGTCTAGTCTAGAATTCTAGGATCATAGGTTGGTACTAGGCTATCGGCCCTGGGGCCTATATAGGCCTAGCCAAAAAGGTTCCCTGGCTTTTGCCAGCAAAGAAAATTATTTTCCTGTGCCTCTGTCAAGCAGTGCCACAGAAGTGATCCCAGGGGTGAATTTTCTATTTCCCATCCAGTCGTCAAGATTTTTCTTAAAGAGGGCCAATGAGGAACTTTGCTTGACATGAATGGGTCATTTGTTCCAGAGTTTGGGAAGTTTCTGGGACAGGAATCCATCCCTCCAGCATGTTCCGTTTATTGTGGTGACAAGGTTTAGGTCCCTGGAGCGTGTGGTTCAGAAAGATTGGGATTTCTTTACGTGTAGCATGTCCAACAGCTCTAGGTTTCACATAGCTTTGTATGTTAGGCAGAGATCACCTCTGAGTAGGCGATATGCGACAGAGTAGAGCTGGAGTTTTTCGAGACAGTCTGCGTATGGCATCTGTTTGAGGATGGCAATCCTCTTAGTGAGGTATTTCTGTGGCCTTTCCAATTGTTGTAGGTGTCTTGTGAGATACATGCCAAACAGGGCCTTGTACTCTATAATAGGTCTGATGAGGGATGAGTAGAGAGGAACAATGGCCTCCTTTTTTCTAGAGGAGAACCCTTTTGTGATGAGGTGTGCCACGTAGAAGGATTTCTTGACTATTGTGGTGATGTGGTTATCAAAGGCGAGACTACTGTCCACCTGTGTCCCGAGGTCTCTTATCACACTTTCAGTGTTTAGTGAGCTACCACCTATGTGATAGTTCATGGGTACCGAGTTTTTCCCAAAGGGGATGACAATGCACTTCTTGGCATTGAGCTCGAGGCCATGACTTTGACACAAAGCATCTGTCTCTGTGAAGCCCTTTTGTAGAATGTCTACATCATTAGGTGATTCTATTATGGCTCCCAGTTGCAGTCATCTGCACACTTTGTTAGACAAAGACCTTCTGTGCTGGCCTGCACTTCAGAGAAGTAAATGCCGAATAGGAGAGGACCCAGGACCGAACCCTGTGGTACTCCACTCGTCACTGGTCTGAAGTCGGACATGAAGTTGGCTACTTTTATTGTGTGGGTTCTGTCAGTGATCCATTTGACCACCCATCTTGTGACATAGGGATTTATGCCCAGTTTAGTTAGTTTATCTATAATTCCAGAGTGGGGGATGGTATTGAAAGCCTTGGTGAGGTCAAGATAGGCTATGTGCACTACCTTGCCCTCATCTATGGCTCTAGTGACTGCTTCCAAGAAGTCAATCAGGTTTAGTAGACATGATCTACCTTTTACAAACTCAAACTGACTGGGGTCCAGGGTTTGGAGGTTACCTATGTCTTTGTTTATAAGCTCCAAGATGATACATTCCATGGCCTTGCAGACCAGGCTCATCAGACTAATGGGGCAGTAGTTTCCAGGGTCCTTGGTGGCACTCCCTTTGTGGAGTGGGATAACCGTCACTGTTGCTCATTCAGTAGATACATAGCCTGAGGTGAGGCTATGATTGATCATGGTACTTAGGTGGGTTGCCAGTTCGTTTTGTAGTTCATGCAGTACACAGCCTGGGATGTTGTCTGGTCCCATGGATGCTGTGTTCTTGGCTTTGGAGAGTGCGGTCTTTACTTGTTCATCCATGATTACAGGGGCTTTGCATTCTTCCAGTATTAAGATGGGGCCGTTGGAGGGTGAAAGGGGGGTAAAGTTAGCACTGAACCTATCTGCCAGGGCATTGGCAATATTGGTTGGTTCCATATATTTAGTGCCTATGTGCTGTAGCTGAGAGCAGATCTGAGTGTTGTCATTGAGATTCTTGACATAGCTGTAGAATGCTTTGTGGTTGTCTTTGGAATCAGTGGTGATTTTATTTTTGTAATTAGCTTTGGAGGATTTTATGAGGGATCTCAGTTTCTTGCTGAGGCTGACCAGGGAGTTCCTCCTATCTTGGGATTTTTTTCATTTTTGCAACAGCTTCTTCCTTCTGTTGTACAGTTTGTTTATGGAAGGGGACCACCAGATTTCTTCCTTTTTTTTGGAGGATAGCATCTTGGTTCTGTTGGGGATGGCACGATCCATGCACTCGTGTATGTGCTTATACAGTGCATTTCTGTAAGATTCAGCAGTCATACATCTATTTTCCGTCAGCATGGGTGTCGTGAAGTTTGCCACTTCAGTCTTAAAAGCATAAAGTTGGCTTTGGAGTAGTTTTTGACAGTGGTTGCCTTAATGGAGGATGGTGGTGGGATATGGATATCTAGGGTGATCAGCTTATGGTCAGATCTGACCAGCGAGGAGTTGACCTCTGGCGTGGAGCACCAGTTACCCATATCGGTAATGATCAGGTCCAGGATATTGCTGCCCCTGGTGGGGGTGTGCACAAGCTGATCCAAGTCATTGGAATTTATGAATTTATGAAAACATTGAGCGAATGAGTTGGTACATGAGTAGTTTTCCCAGTTGATGGTGGGGTAGTTGAAATCATAGATAATTAAGGCATTGGGTTGTACCTTAATATTTTCCAATATCTTAAGAAATGAAGAGTGGGAATCCTAGGGTATGGTGGGGTATCCGTAACAAGCTACAACGTAGATTGCAGTCTTACCTAGTGTTAGTTGCACTTGGATTATTTCAGATGCATTATGTTGAGCAACTAGCATGGAGGTGTGGATATCCTTAATGAATATGGACACACCTCCACCTTTACCATATTTAAGTTTTTAAATTTGTTTGTATATATTTTGCTTATGTTTGTATTGTATTATCTATGGAGCTTTTCAACCCGAGACTCTGCTGAAAAAGGGCTCTGGCTCAGTCAATGTGTATGTATGTGTATCCACGTAGATCATAATATATTTTCACATTATACAATGTAATAGCAGCATCTACATTAAATATACACTGTTGCCATATAGCCTGATTTGTTCCAGAATACCCAGCACATTGTAATGTAGAATATGTTAACATTAAAGCACTCTTGGATGCTTTGGTTGCAGAACCAATGAGTAGTTTTTTTAATTTTTTTTTTTTTTAACCAGGCAACTGTAGTCCAGGGAGCAATGATAGAACACACTGGACTGAGCATAAGTGCAGATCCAAAATATCAAGTGACATAGCGTTCTGATGTTATCTGTTGCACATGTAGCACTGGTGATCTCATTTGCATAAATATTTCAACAGTTTGATTGTGTATATATATATATATATATATATATATATATATATATATATATATGGGTCTATATGACTTGGTCGACAGTTCATATGATCGACTGTTTATTTGGTCGACAGTTCATTTGATCGACAAGCATTTTAGGTGGGGGGCTTCACCCCCACACTAATGGGGCTGTGCCCCCCACACCCCCTCTAACTATATATATCAACTCCAGGGTCACACAACATTGGGGAAGGGGGCAAATGCTTGTCGATCAAATGAACTGTCGACCAAATAAACAGTCGATCATATGAACTGTCGACCAAGTCATATAGACCCATATATATATATCTATCTATCTATATATATATATATATATATATATTAGGTGATTTTCATAAAATCACATATGTGAAGCAAATTATGCCCATGTGTAGTAGAATTTGCAAATAATTTAATAATTTATCCGCTCGTGTTACTGTTGTAGTAACACTTCAACATATATGTGTGTGACAATCATTGTAGTCCGAATCTGTCTATCTGGCAATTATTGATATCATGTGATGTTACTCCCTGCTGGCACAGAATGGCATGACATATATGTAATGGTACTTGTTAAATTAGATGCCCATCATTCATTTCTATGTGTTTAGCATTTATGGCTGATAGCCTAGTACCTACCTATGAACCTATGAACCTAACCTATACGTTATGCTGATACAACAAAACATTTACATGAAAAACAGATATCATCCTGATATCCCAAGTGTTGTCTCCATTTCATGTAGATGTATAATTTGGTCAAACATTTTGATAGGCACACGTTCAGTCACTCATTGAATCCTACCTATATTATTACTATCAATATATTATGATGTTGTCATTTTTGCATACACCTCCATCTTAGCATGTGATGAATATAAGTATATAGCGTTTTTCTGATTTTGAAATAATCCTTACTGGCCAATTGAATTACCATTACAGTAGCACTGTGACCTTTCAGGACAGTAATGTTTGGTGGACAATCATTGCACACATCCTGTTTAGTAATTGTCGTTGTTGGTAATTGCAAATCATATACTTTTTTTCTATTTGTCTACACATCAAAAACTGATTGTACTCATGAGATGTAGCACCTGTCACTATTCTCTGCTGTTTAAATACATTGCTACATGTCCATACACAGTGACACAGTATACATACATATATATATATATATATATATATATATATATATATATATATATATATATACATACATATATATATATGTGTGTGTGTGTGTGTGTGTGTGTGTGTGTGTATATATATATATATATATATATATATATATATATATATATATCTTACACTATAATAAGCCTTGTCATGTGCATTGCAGACAGATTATGATATTGTGTGTATGTGTGTGACTTCCTTTACAGGCCCTTTTTATGTTTCACTGACATGTAGTATGATATCTCATAGCTCTGTTGTGTTACACTTTCAGTACTCATATTATTAATGTCAGAGTGTCTTACATAACACTGATATTAGCACACACTACAGTGTCACACAAAGTACATGATGTCTGTTTTTATGTATAAGGAAATGATGCTATTATTGAATAGAATTATGCAGTTCTGTGACTGCATTATTAATGATATGGAGGTACTTCAGATGTGTTTTGCATAACAATGTGACTTAAATAACACTTAAATACTTTTAATATAATATGATTTGGATATATTGCACATTTTAAAGAAAGCATTATAGATGCATGAATTCACATATTGGTCCAATATCCCATACATAACAATTAGAAACTGTACACCATGTATGATTTGTTTGTATTTTTTTTATTTTTTCAGTGTTGTTGGTCTTTTAGGGATAACTAAGGATGCACATTTACTGACATGTTACTGAGTGAGGGACCCATGCCACTTCACCAATCCAGAGAAGAACATGACAATGCCCTTGACCACTTCCAATGAAGTGAGACTCCGAGGACCAGGGTAGCAATCAGGATGATGATGATAATAAGGACAAGACATTGGGAGCAGCATGTGCCATTGTTCTTGTGGACCAACATCAACCATGTACTCCACCATGTCAGCCAGAAGACCTGAGGGACCAGATCCATGATGTTGTGACCGATGCTTTTCAAAGTCAGATGAGGGACTTGATGGGAAACTTCTTCTAGAGCATGGTATGGACCATGAGTGACTCCTTCCTGGAGATCACACTTGAGATGTGTGGGAAGTTTGACCCCATCAGGGAGGTCTTCCTGGTGGGTAAGTACTGTCTATGTGATCCAGTCATGTAATGCTGCCACCATGGTGTGGCCCTATTCATCTATCTTTAAGTAGTGAAGCGCATGTTTTTTGCACACATACCATACCGCCTTCATGTTTTTAATATGTACCTCATGATGAGCACTGCCTGTTAGGTCATATGTGACTATATATTATGAATACATTATGACACATGTTGACATGTCACAGGCATTATCACCATTGCATCACATGATCATCACATGCTGTAATTCCTGCAGACAGTGTTGCATAAAAGCAGGAATAGTATTCCTGCATTATGTATATGGCTTGACTAATACACATGCAGTGGATCATAATATTGTTACTTCAGATCCACTCTGCCCTTTTTTGTGACATTTAATAACACAGCACAATGCAATAGGACACAATAGTCCTGCTTGCAGTGGTCATGTGCATACATGGAAAGGGGATGAAAGGAACACGCTTACTAAAATACATATGTTATGTCTAATAACATTCCACACACATACTACCATAGTGACATTTTCCTATAAGTATATACACATGTTATATATGTGCATAATTTGAAAACATTGGTGTATCAGTTTTCGTTTTTGTATGGCTGTTTACATACATGCCATGTCATTGTTTATGTCTCATTTGTGACATTGGTGTGTCACAAAGTTACATTAGCACTTTGGCCTTGTGTGTGATGTGTACTGCTACATTTAATTTGTGTGCCATTCATACACAGTTTTTTGAGAATGTCATAATGTATTTCTCTGATATTAACATCTGCATCTTAAAAACCTCAGCTTTGGCCGGCTAAGAACTAGCTGTATTCAACTGGATGTATAAGAGAATTTAAGTACCTTTATCTGCACTTTTTTTTTTCAAAAAATACAGTATTTAAATTGATTTTAACTGTGTTGCAGGAATATTAACTGAACTGGAAGTTAGTCAGTGTTTGCTGAATTTTGTTATTTGCTAGTAATTATAGGTGTGGGGGTAGCCACATTCTTTGATTTCCTGTCCTTGCCTATTTATGTGGTACAGTGTGAAATATTTCTGCTTAAAAACCTCAGCTTTGGCCGGCTAAGAACTAGCTGTATTCAACTGGACGTATAAGAGAATTTAAGTACGTTTATCTGCACTTTTATTTCAAAAAATACAGTATTTAAATTGATTTTAACTGTGTTGCAGGAATATTAACTGAACTGGAAGTTAGTCAGTGTTTGCTGAATTTTGTTATTTGCTAGTAATTACAGGTGTGGGGAAAGCCACATTCTTTGATTTCCTGTCCTTGCCTATTTAGTTGGTACAGTGTGAAATTTTTTCTGCTTAAAAACCTCAGCTTTGGCAGGCTAAGAACTAGCTGTATTCAACTGGACGTGTAAGAGAATTTAACTACCTTTATCTGCACTTTTTTTTTCAAAAAATACAGTATTTAAATTGATTTTAACTGTGTTGCAGGAATATTAACTGAACTGGAAGATTTCACTCTGTTCTTCAGTTAGTCCCACCCACCCTCCCTGTTTTTGTTTTGGTGTTAATTTTGGTGGCCTTGAAACTGCCCGCCCCTCTTGTAAATTTGTGTTTGGATACTCCTTCTGGGCCCATCTCATTTGCTCACTCAACTGAGTGGAGTGAGATCATATTCTGATTTCAGGCACTCCTACTGTGTACAAAGAGAGCATCTGGGAAACAGAAAAAAAAATTAAGCTTGTTTCCTGCCTTTCCTGTTAAGTGGTATAGACTATTTGTAGGTTTCTGAGCCCCCAAGCCCTTCTGTGTTGGAGGGAAGCCTTCTACCTTAGTTTTATTTTTCTTATAACTAGCCAGTTTTCTAGTTTCAGCACTCAAATCTGTTTCTTTGATCTCAGCACTTGTTCAGAAAAAAAATGTCATCTGCTTTTACTGTACTTGTGTTTCTACCTACTTTATTTTACTTTTGCATCATCTTAAAAGTACGCAATTGCATTTATTACTGCTTGGTGTAACTCATTCTAAGCCTGTTGGTTTAAACACTTGGGCTTCGGACCAGTTGTTTTGCACTGAGAGGGTTTGTGGTCTGCACTGTAGTGGCAGAACAGGTAGCTTACATCCTTCTAGGTTGGGAACTGCTGATTGAGGGCTCAGTGTCTGTTATTCTAAAAGTGTATTAATTCTGGTTTAAGCACTTGGGCTTTCAGGCCAGTTATTTTACATTAAGAGTGTGCGTGGTCTGCCCTCTTGAGGGAGGAGAGGCTGGACTCTGCCCTTCTGAGCTGGGAATTTCTGGTTAAAGGCTTATAGTGCATGCATATCTGAACTGCTTCTTACTGAAGTCGGTGCACCTTGTTTGCTGTGGCATAGACTGGATTCGGGCCTGCTGGATCTAGCTTTATTTGTGTAACTTGAGCACTAATCCAGGCATTCTCTAAAGTATTCAATTGTATTTATTACTGCTTGATAGTAACTTGATTAAAGTGTAGCTATCATTCTAAGTCTTTTGGATTAAGCACTTGGGCTTCAGACCAGTTGTTTTACATTAGGAAGGTTTGTGGCATGCACTGAGGTGGCAGGACAGGTAGCTTTCATCCTTCTAAGTTGGGAACTGCTGATTGAGAGCCCAGTGTCTGTTATTCTTAAAGTGTATTAGTTCTGGTTTAAGCACTTGGGCTTCAGGCCAGTTATTTTACATTAAGGAGGTTCATGGTCTGCACTCTTGTGGAAGAAGAGGCTGGACTCTGCCATTCTGAGCTGGGAATTTCTGGTTAAAGGTTCATAGTGCCTGAATATTTGAACTGTATCTTACTGAAATTGGTACACCTTGTTTGCTGTAGCATACACTAGATCCAGGCCTGCTGAAACTAGCTTTGTTTATATGCTTGTTGTTTGTTTGCTTGTTATTTCCCTGGAACGCTAATTCCACCTAATGAGCGGCTTCTCAGCGCTTCTGTGGATCACTAGTGATATCTGCATTGCTTACTGTACTTATTTCCTTGTTTCACTTGAAAGAAAGTTACTGTTTGTCATTTTTGCATTTAAGTTACCTGTAACACATTGCACTTAAGTTACCTGGCACTTGCTCACTAAAGCAATTATATAAGTCAGCACTAAAAATTAAAAGCACTACACCCTCACTCCCCACTGGCCCTTGTTTTCAATTATAAATGAATTCCCAATATTATTCTAGCATGTCCAAAGGTCAGTTGTCAATCTCCTCTCTGGTCCAGCTGGTGAATCTGGGAATCTTGAGGCAATGTTACAACTGCCTCATGTACACAGACAACCCTCTCCTCCTCCCAACAAATTCCAACACATATGAGAGATGCAACCATATAGCCAAACTGGAGGCTAAGCTCTCTCAACTCAGTACTGGCATAACCAGTCAGGAGGAGAAGGAAACCACACTCACTACAATTCCAGTCTCACATAGACCTACCACGACAGCAAACCAAACACATAATCACACATACTCGGAGGCTCTAAATAAAGATCTGCCTAAGCAACAGAGAACTCCAAAGCAGACACCCAAGCAACCGCTACCCCAAAACAAAACACATGCAACACATATCTCACAAAGCCAGTGTGCCAAACAGTCATAGCCCTTAAGACTAAACAACACACCTGATACACTTGTAATAGATGACTCTATCGTCAGGCACACTGACGTCCCGCTCACCAGGCTGAACAAGGAGAAGGTCACGGTGAGCAGCCTGTTGGGTGCTAGGATCCACCACATAACACAAGCACTCAGGTCACTCCAAGGCAAGTACAAATATGACTCAGTCATTGTCCATGCTGGTGTGAATGACATGAGATGTACCTCCCTGGACTACATGAAAAGAGACATAGAGGAGCTCTCTGAGCATGTAGCCCAGGCCAGTATGACCCTGACCTTGAGTAGCATCTTACCCTCACCAAGAATTATGCCACAATATGAAGACAAGATGATCAATTTCAACAATTGGCTTAAGTACTGGTGTCATTCAAAGGGGATCCAATGCCTGTCAGCTTGGGATGATATGCTCGACAAGCCACGATGCTTCGCTAGGGACGGCCTGCACCTGTCACCCCTGGGCTTTTGGATATTGGCAAAGGCTCTTGCTACCCCCATAGTGCCTTTTTTAGGCAAGGCTCAAAAGACAAACTCACCTCCATAGGTATCACAAGGGATAATAAACTAAGAGTAATGCTACTCAACGCCAGAAGTCTAAACCTCAAGATGCATGCACTCAAAACTCTCCTTAGCATGGAGAACATCGATATCTGTGCAGTAACAGAAACCTGGTTCAGGGCTCCCGAGAGCACCCCAGCACTACCAGGTTATACCTCATACCATGCTTTTCGGCCCCAAAACTTGGACCGAACCACAAAAGGAGGGGGAGTATCAATATTCATGAAAGATACCCACACCTCCAGGTTGGTGGCAAAGCACAAAGCATCAGAGACTATCCATGTGCAACTAACACTGGGTAAAACTGCCTTCCAGTTTATAGCCTGCTACAGACCACCCTCCCAAACCCAGGAACCCCACTTGGCCTTCCTGAGAACACTGGAAAATATGAAGGTCTCTCCAAACACCATTATATTGGGTGACTTCAACTACCCAAACATAGACTGGGAGCATTACTCTAGCTCCAACACCCTAGCCCAAAGATTCCTAGAATTTATAAACTCAAATGCTATGGAACAACTTGTTACCACTCCCACAAGAGGGGAAAACATACTGGACCTGATCATCACCAACATGGGGACTCTATGCTCCAGACCAGAAGTGTATCCCTCACTGGTAAGATCAGACCATAAACTAATCTCACTGGATATTCACATCCCGACCCCAAACCCTGCCCAGAAACCACAGTGAAAAACTTCTCTAAAGCAAATTTTACACTCCTCAAAACCGAGGTGGAATCCTTCAAAGCCCCCGGGCCTGTGGAAAATACGGCCCATACTGCAGAATCCTTTATAAACGCATTCTATGAACACCTTCAGGAATGCATGGATCATGCAATCCCAAATAAAACCAAGACCCAATCCTCCAAAGGCAGACTTCCTGTCTGGTGGACCCCAGCAAATAAACAAACTATACAATAGAAGGAGCAAGCTACTAAATGATAGAGCAAAATCCCAAAAAGGGAAGGCATCACTGATCAGTATTAGCAAAAAACTACGGGCACTCATAAAATTGTCTAAGGCCAGCTTCAAGAGAAAAATTGCACAGGACACTAAGGATAATCACAAGGCTTTCTTTAGTTATGTTAGGAACCTGGGTGGTAATTCCTAGATATGCTCAGAATTAGTCCAAAATGACAAAAAAATACACCAAACCCACAGACATTGCCAGCATCCTAGCTGACAGGTTCAGCGCAAACTCCCCCCCCCACCAAAAGGGCAAATATCTATCCCAGCAGAGTGCTGCCCCCCTGACATCTCAGATGCTCAGGTAAGAGCCGCACTCTCCAAAGCAAAAAACACAGCATCAATGGGACCAGACGGTGTCCCGAGCTGCGTCCTACATGAACTCCAAGAAGAGCTAAACCCAAACATAAAATTACTGTTTAATCTCAGCCTTACTACAGGATATGTGCCCAAAGAGTGGTGTACAGCAACAGTGGTCCCTCTCCATAAAGGTGGTGCCTCAACGGATCCTGGAAACT
This sequence comes from Protopterus annectens, assembly GCF_019279795.1. Taxonomy (NCBI): domain Eukaryota; kingdom Metazoa; phylum Chordata; order Ceratodontiformes; family Protopteridae; genus Protopterus; species Protopterus annectens. The sequence goes on from NC_056732.1 coordinate 583,132,182, forward strand.
ATCGCCCCATAAGCCTGACTAGCTTAGTCTGCAAAGCTATGGAAAGGATCATCATGGACCTCATAAATAAAGATATTGGGGACCTACAGACACTGGATCCTACCCAGTTCGGCTTTGTTAAGGGCAGATCCTGCCTCTTAAACCTGGTTGATTTCTTTGAAACAGTCACCAAGGCCATTGATGAGGGGAAGGTGGTCCACACAGCCTACCTGGACCTCACAAAAGCCTTCGATATAATACCCCTATGTCACTAGATGGATTGCAAACTGGCTCAAGGACAGAACCCACATGGTTAGAATTGCTGGAGTCATGTCAGACTCCAAACCAGTTACAAGTGGTGTCCCACAAGGCTCAGTCCTGGGACCTCTCTTGTTCGCTATATATTTCTCTGAGGTACAGGCCAACACAGAAGGACTGTGGCTGACCAAGTTCGCAGATGACTGCAAACTGGGTGCCATAATCGACTCTCCAGCCGACACAAGCGTCCTCCAAAAGGGCCTCATAGAAACAGACAACTGGTGCCAGAGCCATGGCCTCAAGCTAAATGCCAAAAAGTGTATAGTCATCCCCTTTGGCAAAAACAAAGTGCCCACAAATTACCACATAGGTGGTAATCAATTAAGTACAGAAGAAGTAATTAGGGACCTGGGGACCCAAGTTGATAGCAATCTCTCATTTGACAACCACGTGGCCAAAGTGGTTAGATAAACATTTTATATAGCCCACCTAATCATGAAGGGATTCACATCTAGATCAGAGGAGGTCATCGTGCCTCTTTACTCATCCCTCATCAGGCCCATAATTGAGTACAATTCCCCTTTTGGGATGTACCTTACCAGACACCTGCAGCAACTGGAAAGACCCCAAAAGTACCTCACCAAGAGGATCAAAGGGCTCAAACAGATGCCATATGCTGCCCGGTTAAAGAAACTCCAGCTCTACTCAGTGGCATACCACCTGTTCAGAGGCGATCTGTGCCTGACGTATAAAGCCATGTCCAACCCGGAATTAATGGACATGCTGCACCTCAGAAAATCCAAATTCCATCGAGCTACGCGCTCGTGAGACTTGAACCTCAGCACTGAAATAAATAGGACATGCTGGAGGGATAGATTCATAACCCAGAGGCTCCCTTCACTCTGGAATAAAATCCCAGTCCAGGTTAGGCAGAGTCCCTCATTGACTCTCTTCAAGAGGAATCTTGATGAGTGGATGGGAGATCGTAGGTTTAACCCGGGTATCACTTCTGTGTCACTGTTAGACAGAGGCACAGTATACTAACCTCGAAAAAGGGCATAGCAAAATAAATTTAAAATGGGTGGCGAAAGCCAAACACATTCTGGCTAGGCTTATAAATGCCCTAGGGCAGATAGCCTAGTATAAACCTATGAACCTATGAACCTATGCATAGGCCTGTCTCCTTGTCATATTAATGACAGTGACTGACATTACACATTTTCTTATTGAAAGTGCTGAGGTTATGATAGGAATTGCAGAATTGATGCCTTCCATTATTTTGTGGACTTTTTATTATGGCAAACATCACTGTATTTTGCCTATAGCCTCTCGTATATCATGTGTACTCCTTGCCTGTGTATTACATGTTATCATACGTGTCTGCCTTGTAGTATGTACAGTATGACTGCATTGATTTCCATGTGCTGAATATCTGTATTCTAACATCCATGACAATATATTTGCCCCTGTGATGCAAAATTATGAATGATTAAGTGTCACATAGTTGGTGTGTGTTAGTTGTGTACACACAACTGTCCTTTTCTCAGTCATACACTCAGAGCTGTACTATTTATAATAGAGATGGTGAGTGTGCCACGTGTTGTCTTATGTTTGCTTGACAAGTTATATGGGTATGTGATGTTCAACATTGTTTTTTTATGTACCTCTGATCCTTGCTGTTTACTGTTGCACATAAATGTGCTGGTTGTGTCAGCTGTACACTGACACATTAATGATCATCAACAATGCACACAGCACATGTGTCAGACGCCTGCATTTTGCTGCATGTCCTTGCAAGGGACTTGTAGTCCAACTTGTGTTGTTTGTACATGTATGTGCAATGTTTCTATTTGTATATGCTTGTTCTGTGTTTTTCAGTGACTGCATTTTTATACATATATTTCCTTACTACTGTGGACATATGTTGTCCATTTCCCTTCACCCTTATATCATGTGACAATAGGTTTTAACTAGACATGACATATGTGTATGCTTATGTTACCTTTGCATAATGTATCATTGTTGTAAAGTAGGTGTACTGGCCTTATACAACATTCTACCTCCATGATAGGCTAACATAGTCATGCAATGCATATCCACACACTGTGGTGATCATTGATATATTGCCATCTGTGATCCTGATTTCTTTGTGTATTATGTGCTCATTAAATCTACTTTCTGAGCTACCTGCATAGCTATGTGTGCACAGGCTCATCTACATATATGCTGTATAGTAATGTTTCAGTATCGTTATGTGTTTTATAAATGACAATTTCACATTCTATGTCATTAATAAAGGGAAAGTATGATAAGCCTTCATTATGTTTGGCATGTGTGCGATCATTGCATGCCACATAACTGTACTGCATACCTGAACACCATCTGTGTTGCCTCCAGCATGCCATGAATAAACTGACATCAGGATCCCATTTACCATGTTTTATTATCAGGTATGATGCTATCTGATGTTTGCTGTGTACTGCAAAGCCAGAAATCAACATTCAGTGTTTGTTGTCATGTGCCTAACATAATTCGTACTCTTTTTGGTATGACAGTCACAGTTTGCAACATCGCAGCACTGCTTTATGCCTTGATACATCATGTATACTTGAAGTGCATCATGACTGACAGGCATCCTGATCCTCTTTTTCTTTTTTCCTTAACTTGCATTTCATGGTCCATATGTATGCTGTCTGTGTACCTCACCTTTCCTTTAAGGATATTACTAACCTTTGCTCGTTCTGTCTTGAGTTACTTGTTATATGTTTGTACCCAAACTTCCCCACCTCCTCCTTCTGGGCCTTTTCATATAGTCTGTTCTCCAAAACACAAAAAAGGGCCTATTCCATCCCAAAAAAATTGCCAAACCCTCTGATTGTTGTTGTGACCTTTGTATTCTATCATAACATCCCTGTATTCTTCCTTTAAAAGACCCATTATTGAGTACAATGCCCCATGTACCTCACAAAGCACATGTATCAGCTGGAGAGGCCACAGATGTTCCTCACCTGGAGAATCCAGGGCCTCAAACATCTATGCTACACAGAAAGGCTAAAAGCCCAGTCCCTCTACTCAGTCTCCTGCAGACTCCTCAGAGATGACCTCTATCTGGTATGCAAAGCAATCTCAGATCCCACCCTGATGGGACTGCTGCATATCCACAAGTCAATCTCCACTCAAGTAACCCACGTGCATGACCTCATCCTGGTCTGTGACATCAATAGGACTTGTTGGCAGGACAGATTTTTGCCCCAGAGACTCCCCCTTTTGTGGAATAGACTCCCTCTCCACATAAAGCAGAGTACCTCATTAAACCTTTTTAAGCGCAAACTGGATAACTGGATGCGGAACAGAAACTATGGGTCTATATCATATTCTCAAAAGCCGACAATGTCGAATCTGACATTGTCAACATGAGAATATCGAACACTCAGAATCTCAAGCGTGTAAATGGAAATCTCTGTAAGGGGATATTTCTGTTTACTGCAATGCAGTGTGGTCTCAGAGTTGGTATATTTAAGTAGCAGGGGGCATGGGGGGTGCAGGGGTGCTTGCCCCCCTGCTTAAACCCTTTAAGGAACTTTTTTTCTTTTTTTTTGTCTTTTTATAAGGTCGACATTTGAAGACATCGACCATATGGTGTCGACCATATGTCGTTCGATGTTTTCAACTGTTGATCTTATAATATAGACCCAAAAATACACCCTGGGATTCCACCTATGTCCCTCCTGGACAGTGGCATAGGGAGCTGACTTGTTGCAGCATGGGCTAAATTCTTGGCTAGGCTTGTAAGGGCCTCAGGGCCAAAAGCTTAGAAATTTCCTATGATCCCTCTTGTGTGCCCCCCTTTTTCATCCTCCCCCCACATCAGCATTGATATCACCCTATTTCTTAGGGTGTGCATTATTTGTGCTCCCCAATGTCCCTCATCTGTTGTTAGCTAAAGTTAACATTGGCAATGTGACTGTGGATCCCACTTCATTGTAATTAATCTTTTTTCGGATTACAATAGATTCAGCAAATGATAATGGATAAATGTATGTATGTGTGTGTATATATATATATATATATATATATATATATATATATATACACACACACACACACACACACACACACATCGGTGTTTTGTGACAATGTCTGCAACGTAATAAGGATATATTTTTTTTTACAGAATTATTGGTAATGGACATTTGCCTTCAGCCAGTATTTTTCACATATTAGTGACATATTTCTTTGAGTTAGCCTACCTAGTCACAGGTTACATTGCTAGTGGAACATTCGATATTTACAGACAATTCTACTTTGGAATACAATGTCTGTATACCTAACTCCAGTTGCACTGATATTGCAATTTAGTTGTTATGTCTCTATTGTGCTGAGATATGTTCATTATACTGGAGCATGTTTATATATTATCTCAAATATTGTGTGGAATGTGACAAACTCCATCTAAATTCTTGAAGCTTTTGGAATACAGCCCTAAGAGTGTGATACTTCGGTACTTACGTATTATCGCAACCAGATTTTTGTGGTAATACCGTTTGCCTTTCAATGTCTACATGGTGCCAAAAATACAAAGAAAACCAAACAGACACTGTTTTCTTTTATAATGAAGTTTGTTTAGGCAGGGTTATAACTTCAAAAATTGAAAAATTAATGTTTTAGTGAAGGTGTTGCCGATACGAATTCTCGCAACCAGATTCTATGCCGGTTATGTTTTACCGCAGTTTTTTGGTTGGACACTTCACAGTGGCTGCAAAGATATATGAAGAACAGATAACAGGGGCTACTGACAGACACAGGCAGACATATACAATAGGAGACACCAAAATAAAAGGTTGTGACACGGTGAAGGAGTTACTTTTCGCAGAGCCGGGACAGCTGGTTGTTGTCATTTGCCATTACTTCCTGAAAGCCATTACGCACCCAGAAGGGAAATTCACACAAGGGAGAGTATTTTAAAAGGAGGATATCATCTTTGAGGATGTAAAGTATGACATGGGGATGAGGACAGTATGTCACAAAGCAGGAATAAGATTCTCAAGCTTGTTTGCCTTCCGAAATTTTGGACAAAGTCACTTGTACCCAGTAAGGCATTCACTAACTTCCACACTCCCAACTGTGATTCGCAACTGTATGTATGGCTATTTCACACCATTGGCTGACAAAGAACGTTCAGTGGGTAGCCTTGCAAGAAGTGACATGCTGCCAGTAAAGAGCGTGAAGAAACAACAACAGTATGTTGTGCACTTTGTGTTGATAGCCCTCCCGAAAACAACCTGTTTTATTAAAGAAAACACACTGTATTCCATTTCAAGCACATTTACCAATATCTTTACTGATCAGGAAACAACCACTGTTAGCGCAAAAATCTGGTTGCGATAATACTTAAGTACCCATACTTCTTATTGTTTCGAAAATGCATGTTGATAAAAAACCTGCTGTTTACTAACTTGTTTGACTCCACTTAAGGTTAATGGTAAAACAACCAAAAATGTACCTGTTTGTGCCTTTTTCCACCTGCTGTCCAGAGGAATTCAGAGCAAAATATTTAGCATTAGGAAATTAAGTGGTTTTAATGTGGTAGCATTGTCGCCTCACAGTAAGATGCTGTCCGGTTCAATTCTCAGCTAGGGCGTCTTCTGCGTGGAGACATGCGTGAATGGGCGTACCTTCGTTGAAGATTGTGCATCATGCCTGCTAAGCCAGTACGTAAAAATCAACTGCCAATCATTAACGGACCGGAGTTCCGCTGTGGTGTCCCCTAACCGGGAAAAGCCAAAAGAAGAAGAAAGCCATTTTGTTACATGTTTCTTTTTTCTTTTTCTGAAGATCCTGAGTAGATGTTATTTCTCTTAGTGGATACATAAATTGAAAGCAGTTTTATCTTTTTAAATGTCTTCCACTGTTTTTAGGCTAATTATTGGTATAACTACACTGTTGACACCAATTATTATTATTATTATTATTATTATTATTATTATTATTATCATTATTATTATCAGTATTTGTATAGAAGCGGTAGTATTGGTGGTGGTGGTGGTAGTGGAACTATTTAGTAATCTAATCCACCCTTGGTCAGTTATTTGTCAGATGTCCATTTTGTTCCATATCTCTGTAGTAGTGTATTATACTATGAAGAAACTGTAACCCCCTGCTGCATGACTATATTGGAGAACCTTCAGATATCCTTTACCTTCTGCATGCACACTTATCCCATCAATACCAGACAGAAACTATGCCTGCATAGCTGAAGACATTTGAGGCATTAACACAAAAAGTCTTGAGATGTCGCTGTTGCATCATTTTTATTAATATTCTGTGCTCGTCCTTTTTTATTTCCTTCAGTAGATGTAGTGTGTGTGTGTGTGTGTGTGTGTGTGTGTGTGTGTGCGTGTGTGTGTGTGTGTGTGTGTGTGTGTGTGTGTGTATACGTGTGTGTGAGCGTGTGCCTGTGTGCGCATGTGTATATTTGTGTGTGTGTGTGTGTGTGTGTGTGTGCGTGTGTGTGCGTGTGTGTGTGTGTGTGTGTGTGTGTGTGTGTGTGTGTGTGTGTGTGTGTGTGTGTGTGTGTGTGTGTGTGTGTGGGTGTGTATGTTTATGTTTGCAAAAATGAAGGGAGGGTTAAAACAAGATTCCAAAAGCTGTAGATAGGTCAAATATGACAATAACCTGGTAATCTGACTTTTCTTCACACATTATAGAGTATCAAATATACAAAAATATAGTAACAGTTAGAAACTATAGCATACCATATGTCTTGCAAAGCATGAAGAAACAGCCATCTGGAATGATGCATTATTATAAATACATATATATCATCCATCTGTATGAAATATTTATATAACATTGTAATGATGTGCAGCACTACACATTCAGTGAGAATTATTAATTTTTAGCAAATTTGCAGTGTACAGTACTATAATCCTGCCCGTGCTACGTACATTTTATGTTGCAGAGCCAATATATTTACTTGTATTCTTAAATATACAACAGCTTGTTGCTGTTGTGACAGAGGTAATGCTGCAGTAACTGAAACTGGTTGATTCTGACAAATTATATTTGCAGTATCTGTAACTTTGACCAAGTCTGTTAACTTTTATCTTGCACCTGAGGTAGCTAGTAAATAGGGAAAATCACTTTTCTCTTAGTTATTTAGAAAAATCTAAATACATTGCTTTTTGTGGATGCTGACATGCATAGCTTCCTTTAGAACATTAGGTTGATATAATAGTTAAGGTATTTACCTTACAGACACAAAGTGCATGGTTCATTTCTCACACAGGATAATTGGCTAGGCTTACAATGGCCCCAAAGGACAGTTAACCTAGTGCTACTGTATGAACCTTTATATCCAAACTTCAGTAATATCTGCTTGGCAAGAAGTGGAACAATTGATTCAGGGTTTTCTATAAAGGGTGCCTTGTTGCTTTAAACCTTCTGTCAGTGAAATGGGAATTGTGACATTACTTTCAGCAATTCCCCTATTTTGCTGAGAAAGGAATATTTACTGATGTGAGATAACAGAACAGTGGGGGCAGAGAAAGTTGTCCTTAACAAACTTGTACAGTCTTTAGTATACTGAGAGATGCTGGAGTATGAGGCTGCAAAAACTCTATTGTGTTGTTTTTTTTTTGTTATAAACAGTGATGTGTGATCTTAACAGTTTTTATTATGTTTAGCCATATAATCTGCTGTAAGTATTTTAACAATGTGCTTTCAGAACAGAGAGGTTTCTATCAGTTAAAGCATCATTGTAAATTAACATTTTAGTGGCACTTGGAATAAGGTATGCTTAAAGTAGGGGTAGCAGTTTCTGTACTAATACAAATACTCATCTTTATAATTTGTTGAACTAGCAAAATGTTTCTCTTTAACTATTAAATTAAAATACAATTTTTGATTCACCATCTAAATACAACAAGAACAAATATGAAAAGTCAATTTTCTTTCTGTTCTGACGTAGTATAAATGTTCTTATTTATGTCGATTTTACTTGAGCTCAGGATCAGGCAAGTAAATGGTCACTTTTGGCTAGTGAAGCTGACAAGCATGCATCTCAAATGCTGCTGAATGAAATAATATACTTAAAATGTGAACTTGTTTAAGGTCCTTGTGTCTGATTACTTCTGCTTTGCAACTTAGTTTTGAGCTAGGAGAATGTTTGCAATGCTGCTAATTTAAAAAAAAGTAGATGAAAACACATTCTTGTCTCTAAGTCTTCAAGGCTTGTCAACATACATAATGGCTAACAGGTAGCAAAATCTTGAATTTTAATCTACAATTTAACTCATTATATTTGGAGAAAATATGGTATTCCATTGTGCCCCCTTGGCACATCTAACATATAAAATCCCAATATTGTTAAATAATTTACTTTGTGCTAACTTAGAACTATTGTTTTTACTTTGCAGACTGCTAACTCTTTGTTCTTTATATTTTAGTTGCTTTATAAACTGAAGTAAAATGTCTGTAGTTTAAATATTAAACATACTAAATTCAATAAAAAAACAAATATGTCATTATTATTTTCTCCAGAATGTTATTATTGAGAACTGAGAACATTAATTGTTTTGGGTGATAGAGGTAACTCTGAAAAAATTACAACAAACTGCATAGCATTAAATGCTGTGTGTATGAAAATGAGTCTTGCTTTATTGTCTTGCCTCAGCAATTTACATTTAAGGAAATTTAAAGAACTTCCGAATCTATAACTTCATTGGAGTTATTAGTATCCCAATATTTGTTGCTACATATAGTTTTATTGCTGGTTTATATTTCAAGTTTAAAGGACAATATAGTCCAAAATAATATTCAGCAAAGCAGACCCTCACACAGATGCTAGCGAGCACACACACACACAGACACACACACACACACACACACACACACACACACACACACACACACACACACACATGCACGCACGCACGCACACACGCACACACATACACACACATATAAGTCTGTATGTGACTAAGGAAACTCACACAAAGAATGATTTTGCATTATACTGAAATACACAAGAAAGCCATTGGAATAAAGATGGCATTTGTGCACAATTAATTTATAGCATAAGTGCATGCCTTTGAGATTATAGACAATTCTGCAGAAGTCTTTGAAACATTCTTGGTGCTGAAAAGTTGGAAGTTTTCCCTTTCAATACAAAATAAGGACATTGAGAGCATACCTTTCAATCTCAAAGTACACGAAATCTGGAAAAAGAGAAAATAATGGAGGGGGGGTGGCAAAGGCCAAAAATCGGGGACAAGTGTTAAATATTGCTCATATAAACTTAGAAAGTTGCTAGAATAGCAGCTTTGCAACATATTTCATTTTCTGAAATTTATGAAGTTTGAAATTCAAATATATGTCATTATTTAGTGACTTCAATACTCCATGATTTGTGAGAAAACCACAGATTTTATGAGCAGCAGACCAAAAATATGAGCCTAAAATCTGGACATTCTGGGAAAATCTGGAAAGATTAGAGGTGTGAGTAGGAGTTATATTATTGGGATTAGAGTGGCCAATTCTTGTGCATATGTTATTGTAGTCTATGAACTGAGATGAGTCATTTTGGAGAATCACTGATTTCAAATAAAGATGCACTCAGTAAAACTGTTTTTAAGGAATTGTCTTACAGCCAAGAACACCTATAACGTCATTCACTTAATCAAGTTATAATGCTTTAAACTGTACATTTAATACACAAATTAATATAAAAACACAGAGTGTAGTTACTGTATTCCTAAAAAAACAACGCATGTAATCAGTGTTTGGCAGAACATTTGGTTCCATGGATAAATAATTACGCTTAGAAAGTGAATATTTATTTTCCAATTACTTAATGTACAACATAACTTTTATTGAATTTTCTCTCAGTGCTTTGAGGGGTATAAGCTTCTGAAATGCTGTAAATATGTGACCTGGCAATATTTTTGTTTTACTTTATAAGAAAACTATGTACACAGGTCTTTGTGTATTCTACTAGTACAGTAGAGATTCATGGGCAAACATAATGGAAACTAAGTTTTGAGTGGAGTTAGTAAATATGAAATAAGCTAAAACATCATTCAATTGAAGAATCAGAGTATGTAGGAATGTTTCTTTGCAAATGTATGATCTGTTATGTGTAATACATTTTGCAGCTCATCATATTCTTTTTAAATATAGAACATTAGTCAACCAATCTGCTCATCTGCTAAAAGCTATTTCTTCTGCTATCAGACTCTAAAGCCACATGACTGACAGAATAAGTTTCTTGACAGACTTACCCATCAACTCGTTGAGGCATTCTCTGTTACAGTGGAGTAGGAGATGGTATTTATTTCATTCCCAGGTCCCTTTGGGTTTTCTGAATACACCAGAGAGACATTGATGTATACTTATTTTAACAGTTATTCTGAGGCACAGAAGCACACAGTGAACAAATAATTTGCTCTCTGTTATTTCACAGACTTCCATCTAATTTTGATTCACTACAGTGGTGTACAATACAGCACAAATATGAGTACTGCATTTAATAACATGAAAAAAGTAGTGCATGTAATAGGAAAGGGGTTATTATAATGAATAGATTGTGTAACCTAGGCAGTAAGCATAGAAAATCAAAGCAGATAGACAAGAATTCCAGCAAAAATTAATAATGCTTTCAGAATGGCAGAGTTTTGTGAACACATGCTTATTTCACTAGTTTTAGATGATGGTGTGACTAAAAAACATAAGCAGTGTTTTCTTTTAGGCAGCACTTTTCACGTTGTCATTGTATTGAATGTTAACATGGCTCTACTAGTAAACTAATGAAAAATTCCTGATTTGCTACAGTATAAAGTTGGTGGCAAAAAAGGTGGTAATAATGCTTATTATATTATCATTTAACAAAAATGCAAGAACAAACCACATGTATCACAGTTAATTCTGAGGTATTATTACTGTGGAATTATGCTCAAGCCTAACAGATGTATTCAATAAACTGATTTAGTACTATTTTCATAAAGTGAAGCATAGCTCAAGCCATCCATACACAGACTATAGATGTATAAATATGTATATGTATAGGATCATAGGTGATTACTAGGCAATTGACCCGGAGGTTATTTTTAGCCTAACCATTTCATCACAATGTAATACCATAGATGTACTAGTCAATACCCAAGATTGCATTTAGTGATGAATGCCCATGTCCAGGAGGGTTGTGGTCACTATCCTCAGTAAGAATTTATGGTACCCCATCCACTCATCCGGGTTCCTCTTGAACAGTATCATAGAGGTGCTCTATGTCACATGAATTGATAGCCTGTTCCAAAGAAGTGGCAGTCACTGGGGAATAAATCTGTTCCTCCAGCATGTCCTATTTAAGTCACAGGTCATATTTAAGTCCCTGGAATGAGTAGCCCTAGACTCATTTGATTTATGGATATGCGGTAAGTTGATTAGGTTTGGGTATTGGGTTGCTCTGTTGGCCAGGCATAAGTCTCCCTAAGAACTCTATATGATACAGAGTATAGTGACTGGGATTTTAGTCGGTCCATGTAAGGCACGTGCTGGAGCCCCTTGATCTTCTTTGTTAGAAATCTCTGACTTCTCTCTAATTGCTGTAGTTGCTTAGTACAGTATATACCAAATAGGGCATATACTCAATTATGGGTTAGATAAGTGCTGAGTATAGGGGGGGGGTTATAACTTCTTTTGCTAATCAAGTGAGCTACTTGGAAAGCTTTTCTTACAACAGCAGACACATGGTAGTTGAAGTTAAGGTTGAGGTCAACCTGTGATCTCAGGTTCCTTACCTCTTCATGGGTACTTAGGGTATAGTTATTGATCGGATAGTATGAACAGACATTGCTTGTATCAAAGGGAATGATGATGCATTTGTTTGCATTCAGTTTGAGACCATGACTAATGCACCAGTTGTTGGTCTGCGTGAGACATCCTGGAGTATACTAACATAATTTGGGGATTCAATGATTATACCTAGTTTGTAGCCATCGGCATACTTAGTCAGCAATAACCCTTTAGTTTTATCCTGAACTTCTGAGAATATCAATATAGATATAAATATAGATATACAGATATGTATATGCGAACTACTGAAAGCTGGAAGGGTGACTATTCTCTTGATTAACCTGTGTTTTGTTTCTTTCACCCTGTGAATGGTTATTCATCATTTTGTACTGTAGTTAAACCATCTGTGGTTATGACTGCTCTGTAGTCGAGCTGTGTGACAATGGTTTCAGTATATATAATTCAGAGGCATGGGGGGGCAGAACCCCCACATTGGAAAATGCTATGTTAATAAGTAGTGCTTCGGCATGTTTAATTTAGCTTGTGATAAGCTGCATTGAAGTGAATTTTACTACTGTAGAAGTGTGGAAGTGTTACAGTAAATAATTTTTGTATTAGTCTAATGCGTAGATAGAAGGTACTGCAGGCATATACAGGGAGGTGTCCATGAAGTATTGTGTCATGGCTCTTGTTTAAAAGTACATTAGGCATTTGATGTAGTGAATTTTTCTTGCAATTGAGATGCTATACCTTAGTGTGATACACAGCATAGGTAGTAGCTACTTTATATACAGAGATGTAACTTGTATGCTACAAGCTCTCTCACAATTTATCAGTCACAAATGTCAGTCTAGTACTTTGCTTTTGTGCTTGGAAGTAATGATCACAGTTGTAGCTGAGTTGGCTGTTTTTCCCTGACATCTATCTAGCTATATATTATTGCATTATGTATGATAAAACTTAATGTTGAATGCAAAATAGCAATATAAATAAGTTTGAACCTACATATCGAAAACTTTAAACACTGAACCTGCAAAAGTTTAAAAAAGGACAGTTTCTTTTACACTAAAACCCCCATAACACTACCCTCTAATGTGTTTTAGTAGTGGCAGTGTTACAAGATGTTTTTTAAGGTAAGGCATAGGGCGTTGGGGCTAGGTAATGGGTCAAACCAGCGAACTTATTTTCACCAAATTTAAAATGTGCAAACTCTTTTCAGCAAAACTAACTTTGTTGACAGTGAAGTTTACATTTTTCTCTACTCTTGTGTGACTTTGGAGTTAGTATGTATAAGTTGGGTCTACTTTGATTAAATGAAAACTCATTTCACTGAATTTCAAAACACTCACATCAAATCACTGAAAGCTGAAATCACTGACAACTCATTTCACTGAATCACATTTCACTGAATGTAAATACTTTTGGGCAAATAAAATGTGCATGTCCTTTTCCCCACTCTAGTGTGATCCTGGAGTTAGTCTATATAGTTAGGGGCATAGCCTCCCACATTAGGAGGTGTGGGGGGCATAACCCCCCCCACATATTTTTGGTTTTATGTTGTTAGCTTTCAGTGAAATGAGATTCATAAATATAAAAGCTAAGTAGGTGGGGGGCTATGCCCCCCACACCCCCTCACTATATATACTAACTCCAGGATCGCACTCCAGTGAGGAAAAGGGCATATATGTTTTATTTGCCCACCAGTACTTGCATTCAGTGAAATATGATTCAGTGAAATGAGTTTTCAGTGATTTCAGCTTTCAGCGATTTTTTTGAGGGTGAATTGAAATTCAGTGAAATGAGTTTTCAGTGAATGAAAGTAGACCCGTATAAGTTAAGTGGGTGTGGACGATGTCCCACCATACGGGTGGTGCAAGGGGGCAAACATTTTCTTATGTTCACCAAAGGTAGTTTAGATAAGAAGTTTTCAAACTTTTTTCCTTCTCCGAAGCTACCTCTGGTGAGTTAGCATGATTCCTGGATGTAGGGGCAAGGTTAGGATTAGCATGCATTACTAAGGTGGGGGGGGGGGGCTTCATGGTAGAAAACTGTTGGGGAAACTCCACAGCTAAAGTTGGAGGGAGGCAAACTAAAGACAGGTCTCAAACCTTGACCTATGATCAGTGATTTACATGTGTGTATACCCTATCCTGGTTAAAAACTACATGAAGCAACATTTATAGTGGGCTTTCATGTGCTCCTGCAGATGTTGCAATATAACCTGCAGATTACATGTTTCCAATATACCTGAGTTAGCAGATGAGGTTACCATCACCAGACTACATCTAGCCAATGTGTAGAGCAAATGTCTAACTTTTGCTGGGCTCAGACATAAATAGTATATCAGGTGGTTTGCTAAAATAGCCATTATTACTTCAAGAAGTGCTATGGTCATGATTTATGTCATTTGTGGAAAATAAAAAGATGTGATGCAAACATGTCAACTACATCCAGCAGAGCCTGGTGCATCAAAAGTCAAAAGCATGATATGCTAATAAAGACGTCCATTGCTTGATTATATGCAGTTTTGGAAAACTTTCGAATTTAGGTGAGCCATCTACACAAGAGTGAGAAAAAACACACAACTCTGAATCACTACAACACAGCCAATACTGTGAAATAATACCTAGTTCCTTCTAAAAAGCAACCTGGTTTCCTTAGCAAGAGGGTTCAAATTTAACAGCAGTGTGAGCCCCTTGTTGTGTGATAAACTGATTTTGCTTTTCTAAAGTGCCATTGTAGGCTCTTATATGACCCTCTGTTAATGAATGTGTCTCAGCCAGAAATGATATTTACAACTTACAGAGATGTGATGATTACCTTTCAACATGCTGTCAGATTGTAGCCCAGCTTTTTTAATTTCACTGGTTAATAGTATGATAAGGCTCAGTGTTAAGTTTCTTGCCTTGGATGACATAACCATGTACCTCAGCTGTAAGATCTATCAGAAACAGATTTTTTAAGTTGTCTGTGCAGTCAAATGAGGCAACTGATGTATTTCCCTTGGGAATGTTGTGAAAACATTTTGCTGCCATGTTATTTCCTTTATTCTCCCAACTGCATCAATGGATGTTTTACCCATCAGTGCAGGATGTTTCCATATTGACACCAGCCCCAGTAAATGAACAATAACCATGTTTGTGATTCTAATAATGTGTCAGTGCAATACTTACTCGAGGAATGAATACTGGAATCAGGTTAGGGCCATGTGAGAACTTTATTTTATTTTTATTTTACTTACTGTTTGCTAAAAGGGGTAGAGCATTGATCCAGATGGACTGTTTTCGGCCTTAGTCTCAAAGTAAACAGAAAACAATGTAGAAGTACATAGCACAGAAAGTACAGTTGTGTAAGTACATTTACCATAACAGTATATGTTTGGATCATCACTGCTGCAGTAGTCTTAGCTACAGGGGTTGTATCTGGTACACAATACAACAGCCAGCCAGCTTCTAAGGGTGGGAGATTGTCATAATGGGTAAAATATTTCCCTTACAGACACAGGGTGTGGGTTTGATTCTCACATGGGGTACTTGGATAGGCTTACAATGGACCACAAGAGCAGTTAGCCTGGTACTAATCAATGAACCAATGAACCTATGAACCAAGTCTTCCATGGTATCTTCCATGCACACAAACCATTAATCAGCTCAAGATGAGCTGACCAAAAGTTAGCTTTGGGTGCCAAGCTGTTTAGAGCTTCCATGCCAACAGAGACTTAGAGGCAAAAAATCCCTGAGTGAACAATGCTAGGAGTATAATAATAAAAATCCACAACCTGGCATGAAAACAGACAAAAAGTAAGGGGATGGTGGGAGGGATTGGCTACTGCAGCAGCTATCATTCAAATATCTACTGTTATGGTAAGTTTACTTACAGAAGTATACTCTGTGATGCCCGTGCCCTGGACCAGCAATCAAGGTGCCTCAGTCCTCATGACTAACACCAGTGAGAGGCACCTCATATAGGAGGAAAGGATAACAAATAGACACAGTAAAGTGCAATTTCCCTTAAGAACACAGAGAGATCACAGTCAGTCTGGGGTTGGTCACTCCCTTCCTCTCCAGGTCCCCAATAAGACTCCCCACCGGCACAACTATAGAGTCCAGATCTCAGCCAGCTGGGCAAGCTAAAACCTCCAGCACCCTTTCTATCCAACCAGTGCTTTGTTTCCCTGCCCAAGTAACTGACACACACACACTTTGAGATAAGAGTTTATACAACATATTTAAATAAATAGTAAAACACAAGACAATAGTTTTACATTTATGCATGCAAATTCTGGCCATTAGCTTGGCAAAACAACACAAGCAAGAATTCCTTCATCTCGCAAGTCTGCGGTTTACATTAATATTTACAGATGACAGAATTATCTCCAAAATTCTATCTGGCTAGGCTGGCAGCCTTCATATATCTTTACACAATCTTCACATATCTTCCCCCCTGGAGAACTCAAGCTAGTTTTTCAAGTGACCCTTGAGAAATGCTGCTTGAGGGAGCTAGGTCTATCTGAGTATACCTTACCCCATTCCCTGTCTTGAGAGCCCATCTGCATTGGCATTGCTAATCCCACTGCGGTGGTGCATGGACATATATGCTTGCAAACCCAGGCTCCATCTTAGCAACTTGGTATTTTGCTGGCTGGCTCTGTTTAACCATGTTAGGGGGTTATGATCTGTCATAACAGTGAATTTCCTTCCATACAAATAAGGCTGAAGTTTCTGCAGTGCCCACACTTTGGCTAGACATTCCTTTTCTACAGCTGCATAGCATTCTTCCCTGGGTTGGAGCCTATGACTAAGATAAACCACTGGTTGTTCTTCTCCCTCTGAAGAAATCTAGCAAAGTACAGCCCCCATCCCATGGTTTGAAGCATCCACCTGCACAACAACTTCTTTGCTGTAATCTGGACTGGCTAACACAGGGGGTCCTCCCAAAGCTTCTTTAAGCTCCTGGAATGCCTGCTCACATGCTGGGGTCCACACTACCTTATCTGGCCAGTTCTTCCTTGTCAGGTCTGTGAGGGAAGTAGCTATGTACTATAACTGTGGACAAACTTTCTGTAGTACCCTGCTGTCCTATAAAATGCCCTCACCAGTTTTTAATAACAGGTGCAACCCATGCCTGAATGTCTTCCACTTTGGCAGGTTCTGGCCTTATCTTACCACTCCCCCACTCTATGTCCCAGGTAAGAGACCTCTGCCATACCCACCTGACATTTGCTCGGCTTAATGGTCAACCCTGCCCTCTGTAGTCTGCCCAGCAGCTCCCTGACATGCTGAAGGTGCTCTGGCCAGGAATGGCTGTAGATAGCAATATAATCCAGGTAAGCAAGGGAAAACCCTCCTGCTCCTACTAGAATATGATCTACCAGCCTCTGGAAAGTTGCTGGGACATTCTTCATCCCAAAGGTCATCTTTGTGAACTCATACAATCCAAAAGGAGTCACAAAGGCTGACTTCTCTCTAGTACTGGGAGTCAAGGGCACCTGCCAGTAACCCTTGCTAAGATCAATGGTTGCAAAATTCTTAGCCCCACCCAGCTGCTTTAGGGCCTCATCTGTCCTAGGCATGGGATAAGCATCTGACTCTATGTGACAATTTAATTTCCTATAGTCCACACAGAACCTGGTGCTGCCATCCTTCTTTGGCACCAGCACCACTGGGGAGGCACAGGGACTGTTGGACTCTTGAATCACCCCTAGTTCCAACATCTCCTCTATCTCTTCCCTCAGAGTCTGTTTGACTCTCTCAGGCACGCTATAAGGGGCCTACCTAATAGGCATTTGGGGTCCTGTATCCACCTGGTGCTGCCCCAGGTGCCTGCACCCTGGTTTCCCGGTGAACATGTCCCCAAATTCCTGCAACACTGATCATATTTCTCAAACCTGGGTAGAAGATAGCTGCTGGGATATTGCTACCCCTTCCACTGAGGTGTCACCATGAGCCTCACTGATGAGATCAGTCACCAGATCTCCCTCAGACTCCTTCTGCAATCCACAGCAAATGCTCAACACAAGGGTCTCCCTGTCATGGTAAGGTTTCATCATGTTAACATGGTACAATTTGTGCCCCTGCTGGCAGTTCTACCATGTAGTTAACATCACTTACCTTTCTTACCACCTTGTAGGGTCCCTACCAAGCTGTTTGCAGCTTGTTGTGTCTGACAGGAATGAGAACCATTACCTGCTGCCCCACAGCATACTCTCTAGATCGAGCATTTCTGTCATACCACACCTTTTTCTGTTGTTGGGCTTCTGCCAGCTTTTCCTGGGCCAAGCCCATAAGTTCCCTAAGCTTTGTCCTTAGGTTTAGGACATATGACACAACAGATTCCTTGTGAGACTCGCACTCACCTTCCCACTCATCTCAAATTAAATGTAAAGGTCCCCTCACCCTATGCCCATACAACAACACAAAGGGTGAAAAACCTGTGGATTCCTGGGGAACCTCCCTGTAAGCAAACAACAGATAGGGTAAATATTTGTTCCACTCCCTCTTAAACTGATCTGCAAATGCCCATAGCATGGACTTGATTCTCAACAAAACCATTAGTCAGGGGATAGTAGGGTGTGGTCTGCATGTGCTTCACCCCACAGGACTTCCACAGACAAGCCAGCAGGTTTGACACAAAATTGGCACCTCTGTCAGTCAGTATTTCTTTTGGGAAACCTAGCCTGCTGAAAATCTCTAATAAAGCATTTACCACCTTCTCTGCCTCAATGGAGGACAAATTGACTGCCTTGGGGTATTGTGTAGCATAATCCACTACCACTAGGATACACTTTTTCCCTGTGGAACTTGGGGTACTCAAAGGATCCACAATATTCATAGCTACCCTCTGAAATGGCTCCTCAACCACAGACAAAGGCATCAAAGGAGCTCTCACCTTGCCTCCTCCCTTGCCTATGCTTTGGCACTGCTCACAGGTCCTGCAGTACCCTGTTACATCTCTGGAAATTCCAGGCCAATAGAAGTTCTGCATAGTATGCCTCTTTGTATGCTTTATGCCTGTGTGACCTGCAAATGGAATATCATGGGCTATTACTAGAAGTGCCAGATTGTAGGCTCTAGGTACTACCAACTGCTGTACTTTCTCACCTTCTAGCCCTCCCTCATGGGTTCACTCTCTGTATAGTAACCCTTTGTCCCAGTATACAGATTCCCCCTTTCCTTGAGAATTAGGTGCCTCCCTAGCTATCTGCCTCAGGCCTTGCAATGTAGGGTCTGAGAACTGAGCCTGTCTCAACTCTCTCCTTGTAACCCTTCCCAGCTCCCCTTCCACAGTAAGTCTGGCATCCTCAGACAGTGGTGCCTCACTGCCAGCCTGGGTACTACAACTCACCTCTACTTTTTCAGTCACTCTGCCCAAGGGACCATCAGCACCCCCAAGCAGCTGGTGCTCACATTCATTCTCACTGCTACAGAGTAGCACCCTCCATGAAGTAACCACCTTACCAGTCCTGGCTGCAAGTATGCAGTCTGTCTGGATCTCCCCCAGGCCACCAAACCCACATGCTTGCCTCCTAGCATGACTGCATATAACTGCATAAGCACATGGTACTGCCTCATGCAAATCCTTCCCTATCAGGACATCTGCACAATGGTAGTGGGTACCCTTGTTGACCCAAGACAACCTACTATTGGCATTTTGTCTTTCCCACTTACTGGCTCCCTCACCTTTTCTTCCCCACCTTGCCTCCACGGACACCTGTATGCCACATGGCCCCACTGGTTGCATTCAAAACATTTAACCCTAGTTCCTGGACATGTACCTGGACTAGTGGCTACCCCTACTACCAACAGATTTTGTTGGGGCGGTCTATGCTGTCCACCATTGGTTCCTTTAGACCCATGAACAGTACTGGGGGTCCCTTTCCTTTGCAGTACTGCCCTGCTTGCCAGGTATAGGTCTTCCTTCTTCCCCAACTCATCTGAAGTAGCACATTGTCTAACAGCTAACCAGATCCTCATGTCCTCAGGCAAAGTGCTAAGGGCTTGTTCCCTCACCAAAAGGTCTGCCAGCCCTTCAAAAGTGGTGACCTGACATCCACTCACCCACCTATGGAAATAAGTGCTCAGTTCAGCAACATATTCACACACACTTTTATCTGCCTTGCGTTTATGCTCACAAAACTTTTTCCTATACATTACAGGTGTTAGCTTAAACAATTCCAACAAGTGATTTTTAACAGCAGTATAATCAAAACATGCAATGTCAGACATTTTTGACAAAACAGTTACAGCTTTACCATGGAATAATGGGGTCAGGAACCATTCCCAGAGCCTTTGGTCAACACTATACTGTTTGCATACCCTATCAAACATATGAATGAAACTATCAAAATTATCCGCCTCTTTAAACTGCGGAAGAAATTTACTGAACTTTTGTGCTTCTGGGGTCCAGTTACTCCCTTCCCCATTACCTCCATGACTCTAGTGAAGAGTCAGCATTTCCCTTTCATGCATCCTCTGCCACTGCTTTTCCTTGGCTTCTATCTCCAAATGCCTGGCCTCCAACTCAAGTCTCTTTAGCTCCAGATAGATTTTTAAGTCCTCTGCAGAAAGGTTGACCTGTCCATTCCCTGAGGGTATCATATCTCCACTGCCAGTCTTATTGTCCTCCTGGTTGCTGTTTTCTGATACAGCTGTAACCAAGGCTGCAATCAGGTCTGCCTTAGTCGGGTTTCCATACAAAAGTCCCCTAGCCTGGCACATCTCTGCCCGCTGGCTCCATGTCAGCTTTCCATACTCTTCTGCTGACATGCTGCCTTCTCACCCTGACTAACAAAGCTAACAAAAGAAATAAAACAATTGTGATCTGAACTCTGAGTATTCACTGTGTGACTGATTTAGAGTACAAAGCACCTTCAAATCTCACTGTACACAAGCTACAGGAATTCACTCTACCCAAACCACTACAAGCCAATTAGTATTTGTCAACCAATTAATGTGGTGTGGATATCCCACCACTGCCAAACAATTAATATGTGATGCCCATGCCCTGGCCCAGCAATCAAGGAGCCTCAATCCTCACCACTAACAGCAGTGAGGGGTGTCTCATATAGGAGGAAAGGATAACAAATACACACAGTAAAGTGCAATTTCCCTTAAGAGCATGCAGAGATCACAGTCAGTCTGGGGATGGTCACTCTCTTGCTCTCCAGGTCCCCAATAAGACTCCCCACTGGCACAGCTATAGGATCCAGATCTCAGCCAGGTGGGCAAGCTAAAACCTCTAGCACCCTCTCTGTCCAACCAGTGCTTTGTGTCCCTGCCCAAGTAGCTGACACACACACACACTTTGAGATAAGAGTTTATACAACCACACAAACAGTCCTGGGGAAGGCTAGCACAGGTTCTCCAGCTGTGCCCCTTTTGCACAGACTATATGGTAGAAATCACTGCAACCACCTAGCTAATGTTTATCAGTTACTCAAAGGCCCTTAAAAGGGTGTCCAGTTATTACTGTGCAATATTATTATCCACTTGGTAGTATAGCCCAGGGCTAAAACTATTAGAGTGGCTTTGTACAATTTTACCAAAGGCATGCAAGTAGTCTTAAGAGCTTAAATTATCTCTACAAAGACAGCCACAGTTGATAGGATTTAAAAATATTTAATAGTAAAAACACAAGACTATCCCCCGGATTTACAAAGCCCTTTTTAGCATGCAGGTTTAGTCTAAGAGCTATTTTTGGCAATATGGCCGACGTGCGATCCAGGAACATGCTCCCGGGATGTGCACATGAGCTCTTAGGCTAATCCTGCATGGACCAAGCTCCTGTATGCAAATTACCCTCCTTTGCAGGTGAAAACCATGCAAATGAGGGTAATTTACGATCCAGGAAGCTGTCAGCTATCAGTGCAGGACGAGTGCAGTCTGCAGAAATGTACTCAGTTAGTAACCGAGTACATTTCTGCAAACTACAAAATGGAGCTATGACAGCTTCAAGTAAATGCTGCATATCATTGAGGAAGCATGCCAATGGCCAAGTATAAGGCCATTGGCATTGCAAACTGTTTCAAAACTAAAAAAAATCAACTTTTATTTTTTTCGCCGATCTCAGTTGTTTAAGCATAGGGCAGTGGCTCGCAAATGGGATTGGGTGGAATATAAAAAAAATATACTTATAATGAGCATTCTAACTAAAAGCAGTATTCTGCCATGCAAGTCAATGGCAGGCATAAGACAACCTGGCCAGTGAGTAATGGTTGCTAAGGGGGAGGCTCTGTGTGGGACATGTAACTATGCATTAGCAGGCAATCCTGTGCAAATGAGGGGAAGGATAGTGAATCCAAGATTTCCCCAGGGTGTGAGGCAGGTCCCAAGAGTGTAAGAGTATAAATAGCTGGGTGCAAGACTAGGATATAGGTGACATCATGGGGGAGTTCAGGCATACTGTAAGTGGACTGGAGCCTTGTGGCTTGGGACTGCTCCTACCTTAGCACAGCTGAGCTTGAGGTGTGTCCAAATTGCCTAGCACTCTTTACAAAGTGTATGCGTGTGTGTGCACCACGCACCGGGTTTTGCAGGAAGAAAAAGGAAGTTAAACCAGAAAATAGCAGCTCTGTGCACATTTGAGCACTCCGTTTGTGGAGCGCGCACACAGGCTTAAATTGGGAGTCAATGTGAAAGGAAAACAGCAGTAGGAAGGTAATCAAGGTGAACTAGCTTAGCTGACAGGTGAAATGTATCAGAAACATCAATTACACAGATAGCAGCCCAGCCCAGCACACCACTATAAACTATGCAAACACCCTTCCCCCTTCTTTTTCCCAAAACCTCTGCACCACTGGTGTATACAGACAGGGA
Organism: Protopterus annectens; assembly: GCF_019279795.1. Classification (NCBI taxonomy): domain Eukaryota; kingdom Metazoa; phylum Chordata; order Ceratodontiformes; family Protopteridae; genus Protopterus; species Protopterus annectens. The sequence goes on from NC_056732.1 coordinate 583,155,023, forward strand.
AATTTTACAAAAGGAAAGCAAGAGAAAAAATGTTAGGGGCTGCTTTTGCTATCATAAACTAGCATGTGCAAGAGGCTAAGGGTGGTGAGGATGTGAATGCTGCTGAGCAACCCACAGTGAGGAGATGGAGAAGAGTGTACAGACCCAGGGTAACCTACCAAGGGCTACATGAGCTGGAGATAGTGGAGCGCTGTAGGGTTGACAGGGACCTCATACAGCAAATTGTTGAGCTGTGCCGGCCATGCCTCACACAGAGAACTAACAGAGGGGAACCCATACCAGTGGATACCAAGATATGTGTAGGCCTAAGAATACTAGCTACAAGTACCTTCCAAAGGCCAACTGGGGATATGATGGGGATTTCACAGGCATCAACATCCAGGGTACTCCACCAGTTCCTGGATGCCATGTCAGCACATGTTGATAAGCACGTATATTTCCCCATCACCCGTGAGGCTTTGGCCAGCAATATACGTTTCTTCCACCAAATAGCAGAATACCCTGAGGTAGTGGGTGCAATAGACTGCATGCACATATGCATGAAAGCACCACCAGGTGAGCGGGGTAGGGTCTACATCAACTGCAAGGGCTTCCCCTCCATCAACTGCCAGGTCATGTGCGATGCCCAGGGCATAATAATGAATGTGTGTGCTGGCTGCCCTGGAAGCTACCACGATTCCCACATCTGGCATCTGATGCAGCTGTACCAGACATTTGCCAGCAGGGACATCCCACACGGTCACCTAGTGGGGGATGCTGGATAAGCACTGGAGCCATGGCTGATGACACCCATCAGAAATGTACACACACCTGAACAAGAACTCCATAATGAGGCACACGCACAAACACGAATCATAATAGAACGTGTATTTGGGATGCTCAAGTCATGGTTCCAGTGCCTGGACACATCTGGTGGAGCCTTACAGTACTCACCAACTACATGTACCCAAATTGTCCTTGTATGTGCCATGCTACACAATATGATCCTGTAGAGACAGCTGCAGCAGGAACAGCATGAGACAGGGCCACACAATCCCCCCAACAGTGCCAAGGCCTGCACAGGTGTAGAGGAACAACCTGAGCCTGCCCCAGTAGGCAAAAGGAGGCATGCCCAGTATGCCCTGGCCATGGCAAAGAGGCAATGCATAGCACGTGCACTGACACAATACGGACCCAGGGAATGACACCTCTCTCCGACTTGCACATACAGTAAAAGGGATGCCAAACATGACACTACCTGTGCTCAACCATGCATAGGGAGTGTACTATGTGTATCTGACATAGGAAGCTCTGCAGCACCACCCTCAATACTGGGACACCCACAAGGTAAATTGCTCACACATGCCAGTTGGGGGGGAACATACCCAACAACAGTCATAGCCAGCAGGATAGGTGTAGACAAACACAAACAAATGCTGTACTATGGCCTCTGAATGAGCCTATGGGTAAACCCTCCCCCAGGCCTACACACACACAGACTACAGCAGGCCAGGCAGTTTGATGTAAGTTGTGAAGGCTAGGAAGTCAGAAACTAATATGCAGGTAGTTAAAAACTAATATGTAGGTAGTTAAAGCGAAGATCTGTAGTACACTGGTATGCCTCTAGCCAGCATGATAGGTAAGACTACAGACTGAAATAGTGTACCTGACATGCCAGTATAGTACTAGCAGATGTGTAAAAGTGTCAGGTGTGCCCCACCATCCTACGTACACTTATAGTAACAGTCAGGTGTGCCCCACACACCCCTGTGTAGAAATGTAGAAACAGTCAGGTGCCCCCCCCGTTATGCAGAAATGTAGCAACAGTCAATGCCAAATGACCGATGTATACTCTGCCGACACAGCATGCTACCTGTCAGTGTACAACACAAAGGTCAGCACTGCAGTACAAACTACCTAGACTTGATCCACACATGCAATATAGATGGCCATACTGGGCATGCTCAGACACTTAGAGGAATGAAGGCAATGTCAGTCAACAACATACTGAAAGGTCATACTGGGTATGCTCACACACAAACACATGAAGGCCATGTCTGCAAACACCAGTGGACCAGACATATCTGGCAGTTGCAGTCCTTACTGCAGACACGTCAGTATGCACCACTCCTGGCTTGCACACACAGTGGATAGGAATACAGACATATATGTAAGGACAACACACTATAATAAGCCAACGGTAGATGGACATAGATGTGTGGAAGAGGGTGACCGTGACAAGGAGCCATCTGGGCCTCTCTCACCCAACACACAGCCAAAGGGCCCCAAACACATGAGGTGCAGGTGTCACTCACTGCAGATACTAGCCACCAGTATCTGTCAGCATGACAGACTATGTGTTGTATGTGCCAGCTGTGCAACATGACTGTACAAGGAGGTAGTTAACTAGAAGCTGTATACACGTACCTGTGGCATATGACCCCATGTGTGCCTGCATGTGTCATGTCAACCCCAACAAGAATGGGTAACGGCCCATACACACACCGCCCTCCCCATAGTAGTATCATGACAAGCCTGCTGAGGTCATCCAATGTGAAATTCACCTTTGTGAGAGCTGCAGCTCAAAAATCCCCATGGCACGTCCAATAATTGCATACTGCTGTAATGATAAACTAGTTAGGTAGTAGTTCTAACCCCAGACTTGGCAAGTGTGTGTTTGTGTGCGTGTCTCCCTGACTGTGTAGAGAGAAATGCTTTTTAGGGCTACTCACACTCCGTACAATTCATATACATAACTTTGGCTAGCCTGCTGATGTCACTCACCTAGAAATACACCTTTGGGGAAATCATACCCCAGTAATCTCCATAGCGTGTCCTGTAACTGTGTACTGCTGTAGTGTGATAAAGTAGCTAGGTAGGTGTTCTAACCCCAGACCTGGCAACTGTGTGTTTGTGTGTGAATCTGTGTGTGTGTGTGTGTGTCTGACTGAGAAGAAAGCAATGCTTTTTAGGCCGCTCACACCCCGTACAATTCATATACTCAACTTTGGCAAGGCTGCTGATGGCACTGACCTAGAAATACAACTCTGGGAAAGTAATAGCTTAGTAATCTCTGTAGCATGTTCTGTAACTGCGTACTGCTATAGTATGATAAAGTAGTTAGGTAGGTGTTCTAACCCCAGACTTGGCAACTATGTATGTGAATCTGTGTGACTTTGTGTCTCTGTATGTCTCAGTCTGAATAACAAGCAATGTGTTATAGGTTACACACACTCCTTAGAATTCATATACTCAACTTTGGCAAGGCTGCTGGTGTCACTCACCTAGAAATACACCTCTGGGAAAGTCACAGCCTAGTAATCTCTTTGGCGCGTGCTGTAGTGTGATTTAGAACTGTGGTAGGGTTCCATCTCCATCCATGGCAGTTCTGGATGTTTTGTGTGTGTTTCAATGTCTGTGTATGGAGGAATGCATCATAGGCTACTCACTCACAATACATTTCAAATACCCTACTTTGCCAATCCTGCTGATGTCATTCATTGTGAAATACAACTTTAGGGAGGAAGTTCTTTAGTATTTCCTGTAGTGCGTCCTATAACTTCTCCATGCTGTAGTATGATATAGGCTTTGGTCAGGAGTTCTATACACACACGTGACAGTTGTGGATGTTTTGTGTGTCTCACTGTCTTAGTAGGGAGCAATGCATTTTAGGCTAGTCACTCGCAGTACAGTTGAAATGCCCTACTTTGGTAAACCTGCTGATGGTATTTAGTGTGAAATACACCTTTGGAGAAGGATGTCTCTAGTAGCCCCTGTGGTGTGTCCTTTAACAGCTCCATGCTGTAGTGTGATACAGGCCTTGGTCAGGGGTTCTATACCAACACGTGACCATTGTGGATGTTTTGTGTGTGTCTCACTGTCTGTGTAGGGAGCAATGCATTTTAGGCAAGTCACTTGCAGTTCAGTTGAAATGCCCTACTTTGGTAATCCTGCTGATGTCATTCAGTGTGAGATACACCTTTGGGGAAGAATTACTCCAGTAATGTCCATAGTGCTGTAGTGTAATAAACTAGTTATTATGGCATTCCTTTATTAATACTAGTCAAGACGAACGTGATATTTTGAGGTATATTAGATCACAAGGTCAATGGTTTTGTAAGCCTGACAAAGGTGGAGGACTTGTGATTTTTAGTTTGAGTGATTATCATAACAGGATGAATAAGTTACTTAACAGTGAAGCATATACCCCTAGCAGTCGATCAGAGGTAAACAAAGCTTATAAGATCATTAATGATTGTATAGAGGACCTATTTATTGAAGGAAATATTGATCAAAAAATTTACAACTACATTAAAACCATGTTCCCAAGATACCCATGTATCTTTGGTATCCCTAAATTCAATAAGAGTTTAGAGGACCCCCCTTTGAGACCACTAGTGGATAGTAGGGGGTCACCTACTTATTCATGTGCAAAGGTAGTGGATGCTATTTTACAAAAATACCTCGTATATGAGAGTCAGATATGTAAGGACTCTTGGTCCTTCTTAGAAAAGATAGGTTCATTGGAATTTAATGTGAACCATAACTTCCTCACTATTGATGAGAAAGATCTGTATACTAGCATACCACACGATATAGCACTAGAGTGGGTGGAACTTATGTTGATCAAACACAATGCAACTGTTAGAGAAATCAACTTGGTTTCATCACTTATCGATTTAGTCCTCTCAAATAATTATTTTATGTTTTCTAATGAGTTTTTTCTACAAAGGGTAGGGGTAGCTATGGGGTCCCCCTGTGGAGGTAGCATAGCGAATTTACTGATGACCCATTGGGAGTCAGAGTATATTTTCAAGAATAACAAGTTCTCTGATACATTCATTTTTTACACCAGATTTTTGGACGATATTTTTGTCCTGTTTAAGGGTAATGAAGGTGAAAGTGCACTTGTCTTGGATTATTTCAACAATACTACTAACTTCCTGCAATTTACATCTACATTTAACTGCAATACAATTGCTTATTTAGATATCAAGTTAAATAAGAACTATGCTTTGGATTGTTATACAGCTGGGATATACAGAAAAAATACATATTCTAACACTTTTTTACATTATACGAGCAGTCATCCATTTCATCAAAAGAAATCAGTCATCAAGGGGCAACTGGTAAGATCATCTGGAATGGTCAGTCTAGATAATGAATTTTGTGAGGAGTGTGATTTAATTAAAAAATTGTTTCTCCACAGAGGGTACCCCGAGTCTTTATTAAACAGTCTTATTCACGAAGTTATGAATAAAAGAAGTAATAATGTTTACACACCACTCCTTAGAGTTAAACCAACTATATCGCTTTTAAGCCCAGGTGCTGGATCTGTGTCCAATGACGATTTGAATGCCAGCACAGATATAACTATAGATGGAAGTCCTAGTCACATCAACATGTCTACTAACTTCATCACTACATTTAGTAGTGGTAGTAATCAATGTTTATCCATTTTAAGGAAGAATTGGGACCTGTTTAAAATGTACCCTGACATTTATCAGAAAATAGGTGACGGTCCAAAGGTGACCTTTAGAAAAGGAAAGAATTTAAAATTACTTTTGGAAAAACAGGATACAACAATACTAAGGAACCCAGGCATGTCTAAATGCCTTAATTGTAACTATTGTAAATATGTGGAAGAAATTAATACCTTCCAAATTAACAATACATCGTATAGATTAAAGGGAAGATATAATTGTAATTCGACTTTTGTTACTTATTTAGCAAAATGTACATCCTGTACAGCTTATTATGTTGGTAAAACTGAGAGAAGATTACGTGACAGGATGTATGAACACTTACACGCTATAAGAAAATTTAAATCTGACAATGCTTTAGCAAAACATATTTCCAGCCACAGTGACCATTCTTTCAAGTTCCTAGTTATCGACCAAGTTAAAGTTGATAGTAGAGGGGGTTCACGTCCTCTCAAACTTGAGGAACTTGAGTTAACCTGGCAGGTTAGACTGAATGCTTATAGTTCCCCAGGGCTGAATGATGCTTGTTCAATTAGTAGTTTATTGAAACTCAATAGCTTGAAGAGATGAGGGAATATGTCCATATCATGATAGTATTAAATCTAAATTTATATATGAAGTTAGTATATTTTTATGTATTACAATTGGTACACTACGATCAGTATGATAGTCCCTATTTAGAGAGCTGCTTGTGTGAGTTTTAAATGTACTCTTTTAATAAGGTTTTTTACATATATTTCTTTATTTAATATTTTTAATTGTATATTTCATGTTGGGGTACTATTGAATGTTTGTGAGTATCTTGTTAAAAGTTAAAAGTTACTTTTAAAGTCTAAAAGCAGAAATGGTTTTATTGCCCCTTTAATGTGAGTGAATTAACTAATTGTGACATGTATATATACAAGGGTTGGAATAATGGTGTTTAATTCTGAAGAAGTCAGCTGTTAAGAGCTGACGGAAAGCACTTAAATAAATTGATCTGACTGCAGACTCGCTACCTCACGTTTTTTGTGGTTTTAGTTTTGTTTGCCAGTTGGTTTATTATTATTAATAAACTAGTTAGGTAGAGGTTCTACTCCCAGACATGACAGGTGTGTGTGTGTGTGTGTGTGTGTGTGTGTGTGTGTGTGTGTGTGTGTGTGTGTGTGTGTGTGTGTGTGTGTTTAACTCGTATCCTCTGTAGAGGTGAGTTTGGGCAATGTGGAGGGGGTTTTGCTTATTTCTTTTATAGTGGCCCTACTATATATCACAGTGTCAACCATACAGGGATAACAGATGTAAATTAGCTGGGAGGCTGGGGTGCAAAAACATACCTATACATGTGACATCAAGGCCAGCCAATCCAAGTTAGCAACCCCACTATTACCCAGAGCGCGCACTCAACCCATGTGTCATGCGTGCACACATGCCTAGGCAACAGCCAATATGTGGATAGTACACTGCATATTGGCCACTGATAGTAACTATACAGTGATAGCAGTGGGCTACAGAGGGCATGAAACCCTGCCCATCTGTCCAATATGCACATACATGCAGACAGTGCACCTCCACCATGTACCCCAATGGACACTTGCACCACCTGTGGTGCCTTCACATGTGCCTCACAATGGACATACCATGCCTGACAACATGCTCTGTATGGACAAATGGCACTGACATCAGGGAATGCTGTTGGCATGCTGTCAATGTAGGTGAAGGGTAAAGCTGCTGCCCATTACCAGTTCCTGCCACAGGTGGGCAAGACTGGCAGATCTGATGATAATCTGTATTCACAACATGGCCCAGACACCCCAGGTACAGTTCCACATGTCACTGTACATGCATGTGGGAGGTGTGCACATCCCAGACACCATCCATGTCATGGACTAAGGAACACATACATGGCATGTGGTGTACAGCAATGGCCACACACAATAGTCACCCAGGTGACTGGGTGGGGGATGCAATACTCACCTGTGTGGGCAAATGCAGTAAGTACAGGCCTGAGCCACAATGCAGACCATTGTCATGTGGCCTGATGCCAAGGTATACCCATTGCTTACCCTTGTACAGCCTGCTGGCACAGTTGACCACCACACACCTGTGTAGACATGCACCCATGCATGTCAGAACTGGCACACTGTGGGTTTGTGTGTGTGTATTGTATGGTGCGTATGTCCACATCCACACTCACTTCAACCACCCAGGGCATACTGAAGCATGCTTTCTGATGTCTGACATCTCCTCATACTCTTTGCTCATACAGCCTCTGTATGACCCATGTGGTGCATGTGATACCTGCACATTGATGTGTTGTGGCAATCCCACTAGTGATGAGTTGCACTCCTGGCCCTGCCATGTATGACAATGAGTGTGTGTCCCTCTGTGAGTGTGCCTGTGTTGACGCAGGCACCTGTTCATGCAGACAGACACGTGTACGACACCTACCATATATTTACCATATCCCTGTTGCAGATGTCACTCACCCTCACATATATGTTCTGAGTGCTTCACATCAGGTAACCCATGTGGTGCATCCAATAACTGCATTGAACTGTGATATCATTACATAGTTGTCAGGAGTTTGATACCCTGTGCTGGTAGGTGTCTATCACAAACATGCTTCAGTTTTACTCTCCCACCCCTCCCTGACATGTATCTGCCTCTGTCTGCCTCCCCCACTCCCTCTCTGGTGGATGTGGTGACCCACACCTGCCTTGCTTAGGCAGCAGCATGTGTATTTTATGTGATGCTCATGATCAGCTGATGGCCTGTGCACAAATTGCAGCCATCCCCCTAGCTGATTGCATGTGGAACAGCTGTGGTAACAATTCCATAGCCAATTGCATGGAAACACACTCCAATACCTAGGAACATCATGGTGGTGTTGGGCCTTTGCAGTCACTGTGAGCAGGAACTAGATCTGTTGTTTGGCAAACAGCATCTCAGATGGATTGGGGAGTTACCTCTAACAACATACACTGTGGAAAGAGGGCAACAAACAGGACGGGGATGTGCCTGACCTGACTACAGACTGTAAGTGCTGCTATACTGCATTTGGAGTAATGTTGGTTTAACAGTGTTTGTCTGGATTTGCCAACGTACATGTCGCAATACCTCCCATGTCAGTTCCACGTATATGAGGAATCCCCATCTGCAGGGTCATCTGCAGACTGGGCAGTGTTGTGCCTATTGTTTCATGTGTTAGCCACAGTGCATCTATCCATGGAATGCAGAAGGTAGTGTGAGGATTGCAATCTGTAGATGGTGAAGGCCGTGATAGTTACTGACTTCATATCCCTCATAGGACATATGTTGCAACAAACCCCGTTACAATAGAAAATATATGAGGTTACAGCAACATGTCTATACTGGCCCTGTGTATGTGCTGTCAGCCACATCTCTGTCAACCTTTGTGCATATGGTGTGCATGAGGTGGTGCATATGTGCTGTACACCATAAATACTGTCATCATATCTAATAACAAGCCAGTGATAAATCAGTCATGTACAGTAGGGGGTTATATTTCATGACATAATCTGGACATTCTGTGGATGTTTGTACAGTACTGAGGTCTGTGTAGTGATGGTGAATGTCGGCAGTGCGTGTATTGTTAATATGTACTTTAGCCTGTGTACAGACTGTGGTAGATGTCATTGTTCTAGCTCCTCTTCTATCAGATGTTACATGCTGCCCACTGTATGGTACCATTTTGCCATGCATGTTTGTAGGGCCGTACACACACATGTCCCATACCACAGACAGCCATCAAACCAAACTGTGTAGCAGCCCAGTATATGTAGGGTCAGTCTGTGAGTGCACATATGAGGATGGTGTAGAACAGATAGTCCATATACTGTAATATTATGTTAGCTTACCATATGTGGCTGTGGCTGTGTTCACATTGGTTGTGGTTATGCACTGTCACACAGGTGTATCTTACCCTGTGCTGTGACATGGCTGTTGAGCCTGCTATATATGCAGGTACATGTGCATTCCCCCATATGAGATGTAGGCCAGTGTTGATCCTGTCTGCCTGTAGCCTGCACAGTGCATTATTACATGCCTAGCAGCTTAGTGTACTTAACCAGTGGGATGTTATGTGCAGATACTTACCAGATGTACTGCTGCTGGCCTCCCTTAAACATCATGTATGTCAGACAGAGCAGTGGGATGCTGTACAGATGTATGTCAATATCTAGTGGGTAGTATGTGTCCATGGCACCCCTGTACCAGCAGTCATTATGAGTCATGCCATACAGAAGTGTTTGAATCCAACACTCATGGTGCCAAATGTATACCAGTAGTTATGTGTTATACCCATCTGCATGGCTGTCTCCATCCATATTGTCAGGCCTGGTACACATGGTGCACTAAGGGATTATGTGTATACCTCTGGACTGTACAGGGTGTATCCGAAGTTCCACATATAGTGGCCAATATCTCTGCTGCACTCCACAGGGGCATTACATGCTAGTGACGGTACTTTACAATTATTTCCTTAGGATGTCCTTCAGTAGCCAATGGCACACATGTTATAAGCAGATGTCAGCATCCACACACACACCATGTCTGTGAAGACAATCCCAATGACAGTAGCAACAGTCCAGTAATATACCTTCTATACATACCTGTCTTACCCATGCACTACAACTCTGGGACTGTAGGGGATGGGGTACGGCTACACTCCATGTCCAGGACATATGGTGGAAATATATGTACATATACTTATCCAGATAGCTATATATATATATATATATATATATATATATATATATATATATATATATATATATATATATATATATATATATATATATATATATATATATATATATATATATATATATATATATATATATATATATATATATATATATATATATATATATATATATAATTACACGTGTACTACATTCAATTACCACTGTCATGGCAACCACCAACTATAAATCCCTACAGCATGTGGGTGTGGTCCCCTTACATTTCCTGTGTGATGGACATCCTTCCTGCATGTGGGCATCAGTGATACAGACAGCAGGTAGCAATACCATTTACAGGAGAACCTGCACACTCAGAGTGGCCACATATTTGTAGGAGGATCAGGAACTGCAGACAGACTCTGAGCAGAGTGGTGTTATGCTTTGCATAGTACTGGTGCTACAGGGTGTGTGTGTGCACATACTAGTGTACCTTGGAATGCAGTCTGTCTGCATAGCTCACTACTGTGGGCCTATCCTCTTGCTGGACAGAGGTATGCCTATCATGTGTTGTCCATCCACCACATAGGTCCTGTGTCAGATATTACACTGGCAGTGTGTGTGTTGCTTGCTATCAGTACATGGCTACATCCATTTCTATTTCTACCCTCAATTTCCTGACTAAGGGCATGTTGTAGACAATCCTGTAACACCAGCACCTTGCTTAGTGTATTTCAACAGTGTTCCACATATGTGCCTGTATTCTAGCCTCTGTCCTCCATCTATATAATCTACAAGAGGGGACAACATATTGGACTTGGTCATCACCAACATGGGGGCTCAGTGTTCCCCACCAGAGGTAAATCCCTCGTTGGTAAGATCAGACCATAAACTTATCACAATGGACATCCACATCCCAACCCCATCCCCAGCCAGGGAAACCACTCTGAAAAATTTCTCAAAAGCAAACTTCACACTTTTCAAGACCAAGGTGGAAAGTTTCAAAGCCCCCGGGCTAATGGAAAATGCTACCCAAACCACAGAATCCTTTACAAATCACTCTATGAACACCTACAGGAATGCATGGATCGTGCCATCCCAAGTAAAACCAATACTCACTCCTCCAAGAACAGGAGACCATTCTGGTGGACCCCGGCCATAAATAAGCTATACAACAGAAGGAGGAAACTATTACATGACAAGGCAAAATCCCAAAAAGGGAAGGCATCCTTGATCAGTACTAGCAAGAAACTTCGATCCCTCATAAAATAATCAAAGGCCAGCTTCGGAAGAAAAATCGCCAAAGACTCTAAAGATGATCACAAGGCATTCGTTAGCTACGTCAAAACTCTGGGTGGCAGCTCGCAGACCTGCTCTGAGCTGGTGCAAAATGGCACAAAATACACTGAACCCACAGACATTGCCAACATCCTGGTGGACAGGTTCATTGCAAACTTAACCCCCCCATCCCCCCCAAAATGGCCTGTGTCTATCCCAGAGGAATGCAGTCCCCCAGACATCACAGACACACAGGTGAAAGCAGCCCTCTCCAAAGTAAAAAACACAGCATCAATGGGACCAGATGGTATCCCGGGCTGCGTCTTACACGAGCTCCAAAATGAACTAAACCCTCACATGAATTCACTGTTCCAACTCAGCCTTAACACAGGCTATGTACCCAAAGAATGGCGTACAGCAACAGTGATCCTGCTCCACAAAGGTGTCGCCACAATGGATCCAGGGAACTATCGCCCTATAAGCCTGACTAGCCTGGTCTGCAAGGCTATGGAGCGCATCATCATGAATCTCATAAACAAACAAAGACATTGGGAACCTCCAAACACTGGATCCCACCCAGTTCAGCTTTGTTAAGGGCAGATCTTGCCTTAAACCTAGTTGACTTCTTCGAAACAGTTACCAAAGCCTTAGATGAGGGAAAGGTAGTCCACACAACCTAACTAGACCTCGCAAAGGCCTTCGACACAATACCCCACTCTGGTATCATAAATAAGCTTACCAGCTTATATATAAACCCATATGTCACAAGATGGGTTGCAAACTGGCTCAGAGGTAGAACTCACATGGTCAGAGTTGCGGGTGCCATGTCTGACTCTAAACCAGTTACAAGTGGCATCCCACAGGGATCAGTCCTAGGACCCCTTTTGTTTGGCATATACTTCTCTGAGGTACAGGCAAACATGGGAGGACTGTGACTGACCAAGTTCGCAGATGATTGCAAACTGGGACCCATAATCGACTCTCTGGCTGACACAGGCATCCTCCAGAAGTGCCTTACGGAGACTGATACCTGGTGTCAGAACCATGGCCTCAAGCTAAATGCAAAAAAATGCATAGTCATCCCCTTTGGGAAAAACAAAGTGCCAAGAAACTACCATATAGGAGGTAATCCACTAATTACAGAAGAAGTAATCAGGGTTCTGGGGACCCAAGTAGATAGTATCCTCTCCTTTGACAATTGCATTGCCAAAGTGGTTAGAAAAACCTTCGATATAGCCTACCTAATCACGAAAGGGTTCACATCTAGATCTAGAGAGGTCATTATGCACCTCTACTCATCACTCATCAGGCCCATAATTGAGTACAATGCCCCATTTAGGATGTACCTTACCCGACACCTGCAACAGCTGGAGAGACCTCAAAAATACCTCACCAAGACAAAACAGATGTCCTATGCAGCTCTACTAAAGAAACTCCAGCTCTACTCAGTTGCTTACCACCTACTCAGAGGTGATCTCTGCCTGACATACAAGGCCATGTCTAACCCTGAATTGTTGGACATACTTCACCTCAAGAAAACCAGATCCATTAGAGCTATACACTCCAGGGACTTAAACCTTAGCACAACTATAAATAGGACATGCTGGAGGGATAGATTCATATCCCAAAGGCTTCCCGTGCTCTGGAATAGAATCCCAGTCCATGTTACGCAGAGCCCCTCGCTGACCCTCTTCAAGAGAAATCTTGATGAGTGGATGGGAAATCGTAAATTTGCTCCTGGGATCACTTTTATGGCCCTGCTGGACAGAGGCTCAGGAATCTAGTCTAAAAGGGAGGTGAAAGCCAACACATTCTGGCTAGGCTTATAAATGCCCTAGGGCAGACAGCCTAGTACCTACCTATGAACCTATGAATATACCAAGCTTTGCACATATGTCATGCTGTTGGGGTTGTTCTGTAGTGGGCTGTGAGTATATCACACTGCCATTGCTGCCATTAGTCCACTGCTGCTGTATCCCCCACACATACAGAGGGGCTGGGGCCATATATGTGTGGGCATCACCTACACAACACGTGTGCCCTTATGCACTGCAGAGGCCAGTGTATGTAACAGCGGTATATGTGGCTATTATATTGATACTAGGTGGGGAGCACCATAAATGACCTAGGCTGCTTCAAAATGTGGGGGTATCAGGGGTGAGCTGCCACAAGGTATCTGGATGTACAGTACCGTATACTCCACCTATTCTGACATTACTTACATGACTTGGGGTACTGCAAGTCTACTGCCTCCTGCCATACAGACTGTTCTGTGCATTATGCCTTGTTATGTACCAGTTACAACCCATTTGATCACAAAATGTCTTTTCCTCCTACGGAGTTTGTACAGAGTGTAGATAGAGGCTGCTGAACTACACACCTGCAGTACATACTGTTGATTGTGTGGTGCCCTGTGGCCTAGTCTGTCTGCACTATTGTACATTCTGAAGGGCTTGGCCCGGACAGCAACAGCTGTGAACCTTTCCTGACTACTGTATTAGTGTAACTGTTTCACAGTTGCAGTACTCTGTTTATATGGTTGTCAGTATCTGAACAGCTACATGACATGGCATCTAGAACTGTTATAGTATACAATTAAAGGATTCCCATTTCTGAAAACCTGTGTGTGGTGTCTTTCCTATGACCATTCTATGGGTATATGTTGCAGGCAACGATTGACATTAGAATGTGTCACCCATACAGTGTCAAGCTGTTCAGGTGTTAACTGTAGGCACAGTGGCTGTTCCATACTGTGTGCACCTTCTACATATTTATCTTACTGCACATATATCTGCATGTGTATGGGTAGTCACATGTATTTACATATATATATATATATATATATATATATATATATATATATATATATATATATATATATATATATATATATATATATATATATATATATATATATATATATATATATATATATATAGATATATATATATATATATATATGTATGTATATCTGTATCTGCACATCTGTGTCTGTGTATCTGTATCCTGGGGATATTGATGGCTTCCACATATCACATGTCCTATGGGAGGCAGACTGTACTTGGTAGTGTATTGCAGGGTGCATGTGTTTAGCTGTTGGGGGATGCCTATTCGTACAAGACGTAGAGTGTGTGGTGGCTGTCATCCCCGTTAATGGTGCATGTGGGCATAGGTGTATTTGTTATTTGCAATTGCTATCTACAGGTGTATGACCATATATACCTATAGAGACATATTTATCTGCTAACAGATGTATAACTATATGTGCATAGATAGTGATATATATATATATATATATATATATATATATATATATATATATATATATATGTATATAGAGTTAGTAAAACATAATATATATTTATATAGATATGTGTATGTATATATATATATATATATATATATATATATATATAAATACATATATGGATATGTTGTATCTGTTAAGGTTGTAATATAGTTAAACACGCAGACATCTAGATGTTGGTATACATTCTCTGTACTGTTGCATGACAGGACTGGCTGATTTGTTTCTGAAACATTGAATATCTGTGTAGCTGTCATGGTTTAGTGGTACATCACTTTGTGTAGGGTCCTTGGTTTGAGCCTTGCAAGAGCTGTTTTTTTTTTGTTGCTGGGCAGAACGTGGCCCGTTGGATACAGAGTGATAAAGGCACTTTAAAGCAGTTGTAAGCAGGTTTGCGCAGAGCTAAGCACTGCCTTTACAGGTCGAGGAATTTAGAAGCTGAGTGTATGAAAACATAACCGGAGGTTAGCAGTGCTTACCATCGCACAAACCCGCGCACAACTGCTTTAACGTGCCTTAATCACTCTATATCCAAGGGGGTGTGTTCTGCCCAGCAACAAAATAAACAGCTCCTGCAAGGCTCAAAACCAGGGCCCTGCACACCATACACAAAGTGATTTACTACTAAGCCATGGTAGACATGCATAATCATGATGTTTTCACATACATATCATCCAGCCGAGGTATACAACACTACAGGGAATGTATTCCACTATTTAGATGTATTTGTGTGTGTATATATATATTCAACATACATATAGCTATATATAAATACATATATACATAGATGCGCATACATCTATAGATATATATGTATAAATCCATATGTCCACATATATACAGCACTAGGAATGCATATATGTCAGCATATATATGTCTCACCTTTCAAAGGGAGAAATCCATGTGTCCAACAGCTGGAAGGCCAAAAGTATGGCCTCATCATTGCACAATCTTGCAATAAATGCATCAAATGTACAATGAGTGAATGTCACTATGCATTCGCTCATTGCTGATTTGGCAATTTGGGTGCGGATGGCACTATAGTGAGGATGGGGAATATTTGCCTATCCCCACTGTAGTATGAACTCAGAGTCAGTATATCACAGTAGGGGGTTTATGGGGAGTGCAGGGGGCATGCCCCCCTGCATTGCGATATGTATTCCAACTTGCATTTTGAGAGTCAGCGAAGGTGCCTTTAGAAATGCTGTGTTTTGAACTGTGATGCAGTAAGAAATGACAGATTTGTCCTTTAGGTTTGCAGAAAGGGCCGTTCGAAGAAATGATCGTCTCCCTTTCAAAGGTGAACACATATATGTCAATATAGGTATATATGGATATACATCTGTAGATGAAACTGGGAACGTAACCACAACATATATGTCCACATGCACCACTGATGGATTTGAGAGACCCAAACAACATACATCTGGCATTGATAGGTATCCCCCCCCAGCCAAACACATCTGGCCTGCAATACAATACCAACCTTAGCAGATCCCATAAACAGGACCCTACACGAGAAGGGCAGTACATGTTAACAGTACTCCATCCCACCTGTAGGATGTCAGGCTGGCATTACTAACATATCATGCAGTACAGTCAAGTGACGTGTCATGCTTGAAGGAACCCCCTGTGCAGGCGCAGTAAGTAGCTGGGATCCCTCATATGATCAAAGAGGCCTTCACCTGACAGTAGATTCACCAATGTTGGCAAGGATGACCACAAATCCACATTGTCAGATGGAAACTACCACCCAGTAGCCTGATGACCCTGGTCTGCAGGGACATGGAACATATTAACAATGAACTAATGGCCAGTGTCACTGGTAATCTTAACACATGGGACCCCACCACTGTTGAACTTGTCAAAGGAAGTGAATACAACCTGAACCTGGTATACCTCCTTTACCCAGTCATGACAGGTGTAGATGAGGGTTAGGAGGTGTACAATGCCTATGTAGATCATAGCAGGCTTTTGTACACCATCACACATGTAGGAATGTGTGTTGTTGTTAAGGGATCTACCTCTGTTCACAGAATATGTGTCCACCAGGACTGCTTAGCAAATGTCAACATTCCACAGGTGCCATCCCATGGACATACAGTCCTTCACAGGATATAGATTCGGTAATGCCCTCCTCCACACTGTAGAGGTATGCAGCACTACTGGGGTTGCTATAACTCACTGGGTGTGGCTGTTGTGAACACATCTGCCATTATTGCAGTTACGGTTGCATCTATCCCCCACATAGCTGTCTGTGCTACTGTACAGTGTATGTAATCAGGTTCTTAGTTGTTTACACCATTCACAGTAGTTGAGCACCTCACACCCTCCTAAGGGTAGGGCTATGCCACCGGAATTGGCACACACATGTTACTGAGGTGAGGATTGCAGTAGAGTGGGGAGAGGGACATACACCCTGCTGTTAGCATGTCCAATGTCATCCACATTGCAGACTGCATATATAGCAATGTGTGGTTGTGCCTATCCTGTCTTGGTGGGATTACATGTGCAACAGATGTGTTACCTGCACGGGGATATACCTCCATGTGTACAGTCTTGTACCTGTACTGCATCCAAACCAAATGCTCTGTGTGTTGTACTCAGCCATGGCATGTGTACCACCCACTACACTTACTGGTGTCCACTGTAGAAGGTCTGCTGACAGCACTACACCCATCAGCCATGTGGCACATGGACAAATACAACGCAATCAGAATAGATAATGGTGACAACAATACAACATTGTTAATTACAGCTATGATGTATCATGGCTGCACAGCTACACCTTCCAAGATATTAGCATTTCACATTACTGCTGACAACATGCTACACATCATTCCATTGCTACACTGTTGTACAGTCACCCTGTGCATCACTACCATGTTAGCCTGTCCCTGCATCAATGTTATGGATGTCAGGGAGCGGCACAGGTATCATCATATGCACAGGGTGTGTTGTTGGTTTGTCATAGGTGTAGGCTGAGCCATACAATTGACAACATGTGTGTGTGTGTGTGTGTGTGTGTGTGTGTGTGTGTGTGTGTGTGTGTGTGTGTGTGTGTGTGTGTGAGGGGCTGAGTACTGTTATGGGCTACTGGTGATGTGTGTTCAGGTATGTGGTTGCCCTCTGTTTGTTGTTTATGTGTGTGTGTCTGCATGCACACAGTTCCTCCATGTGGCTGCCCTATACAGGGAATTGTGAGACAGCTGCAGATTGTACCTGGCAGGGTTTGCAGTTCACCATCTCTGGCCACTGACACAGGACCTGTGCCTGGCAGGGGTGCTACAGGCAGTAACAGGTACAAAGCCAGATCGAGTACTGTCCCCTGAGGTTGAAAACGCAGTGACACAGAGGTTGACAGATGTCCACTGGATCCAGGTCCCTCCTGGGAGTGGCCAGGGCCATGTGCACATGGTCTGCTATGACGGACTGTGGACAGCACCCCCACCCACAGTGCTGGGGCTGGTACTGCCACTATGGGAACGGCTGTGACTGGTGGGATGTCCATGGTGACCTCCAGCTGCTGGTTTTACTGGCATACGTCCATGTAGCCATCGCAACCATCCTGCCCTATCCTGATGCATGGACATGACATTGTGGATGAGATCCAATGTCTCACCCCACCATCTATCCATGACCTCGGTATAATTATGGATGGCACCTGCTAGGTCACGGATGCTGTCAGTTACAGAGGTGTGATGAGCCCTCTGTGCCCTTAGACCCTGCTTCATGTACATTCGTGCCTGTGCCTCCATGACAGTTTGGAACATGCGTGTGGTTGATATAGATGTGGCATGTCTGACAGGGGCATGATGACCAGCAGTGCTCTGATGAGCACCCCTGAGCATCTGCCTATGTGATACCCCACCAGACATGTGCCATAGATACCACACTATCCAGGCCAATGCCAACCGTAGACTGTCCCTCAGCTAAGACCAACGGTGATGAGGTATGTAGAGGCAGTGTGACTGTGTGCGTGGATGGGGTGGATACATGTGGGATGTCAATTGGTGGCCCAGCGGCAGCCCCTGATGACCCTTCCTGTGCCTCAACACAAGTATCCTCATGCTCACTGTCTGTAACAATGACATCAGATTCACTTGTGTGTGTAGACATAGCCACACACACATATACATATACATATGCAGTTGACATACATGGCAACCCATACTCTCCACCAGATAGCACCTACAGACAGCTCCCACACCCCCATAACACACACAGTAGCAGGTGATTGTGCAGTACAGTATCACACACAAACCTGTAATTACAGACATGACAGCATGCAGGACATGTGGCACTCAACAGCATGCAGTGCAACTGTAGTCAATCCCTGTTACCAAAATTAAACATGGCTGTGATGCATGGCTTCTGGTAGTAGGTGATGGCCCACCCCCTGGAACTCACTGCACCCATGTCCACAGCATTGCTGTGCATCTGTTCAGCACCCTGGCATGTACTGTGCATCATACTTCACAGGTGTACACACCATTGCAGGATGTGTATCTGTGTGTCAGATGTGTTTCTGCTGCAGCTCACAGCCTTTGTGTTTTTTGGATTACATGTGGACATGTGTTTAGTGAATGCTTGATGTGTATTCACAGATGTCATCATCAGTTGTGCATGCATGAATGATAGACTACCATTAGACTGACCACAGATGCAATGTACTGTACCTGTGGTGAGTGTAGAGACCATTATTGACCATTATTGAGCCCTGGCTGATGTTGCCTGTGGTACAAATAGGTGCATAGGTGAGTACTGGTCTATTGGTCCTGGGGCCTATATAAGCCTAGCCGCAGGGGTTCCCAGCCATGCATCACCCATTAATGTTATTCCCCTGTGCCCCTGTCAGGCTCTGGCACAGACATACTACCCAGGGTGAATTTCCCATTTCCCATCCAATTGTCAAGTGTTTCTGTAAAGAGGGCCAATGAGTAGCATTGCCTGATATGTATGGGTAGTCCGTTCCAGAGTATGGGAATTCCTCTGGACAGGGCCCTATCCCTCCAGTATGTTCTGTGTAATGTGTTGATGAGGTTTAGGACCCTGGAGCGTGTGTTTGCAGAGGGAGTGGGATGTCTTTATGTGTGGCACGTTCAACTGCTCTGTGTATGACATAGCTGTATATGTTGGGCAGATGTCAGCTGTACCTGGGCAATGTGCACTGGAGTGTAGCCACAGTTGTCTGAGATGGACTGTGTATTGTATGTGTTTGAGGCTGTTAATCCCATTAGTGAGGTGTGTGTTCTGTCAGTGCACATGTACAGTATGCATTATGGGTAGGTGTGTTAGATGTGTATATGGCCTACACTGTAGCTATGACATGCACAGTGAGTTGCCAAGCATAACCTTAAACCATACTCACCGGCATCCGAACACTGCCTTGCTGGTATCCCAGAGGTACCTACATTGAGATGGGATAGAGTTGATGTCAGTGGCCACAGCTGTGGCATTGCTACAGGGTGGCTGCAATATTACAGTACAACAGCTAAACTCCACAGTACTACAGATTATGCATTACTGCTTATTAGTACTACACAGCAACAGACCCCACATCTCACATATGCATGATCTATCTGAACAGATGCATACACTACAGTAGTCTACTGATATGCCCTGGAACCTTACCTGCATGCTCCATGTCTGGTGTGTGTGTAGTACCCATCTCCATGAGTGTATAAGTTTGTAGCTCTTGTGGGCGGGCAGGTATTACCAGGTTCATGTGCAGCTCCTCCACTCTGGTGAGGGGGGGATGGATGTTATGGCCCCCCCCGTGCAAGGTGGTCACCCCACATGGTAGCAGCATGGCGACGTACATGGTGGCGCAGGTCACTACAATGGTGATGGATCTGCTCATATGTACGGCTGTGCATCCCCACCTCATTCACCCTACTGACCACATCATTCCACATGGCTGTTCACTCCTGCTGGTCCTGGCTTGTCCGTGAGAACAACAGCTGATAGTTCTGGATAATGCTGGTGATTATAATTTCATCCTCAGCGGCACTGTAGGTGGGATTCCTTGGGTGCGCCATACTCCCTGAAAGACATAATGATGGAAATATGTCTGAGCAACTCATATGTCAAGTTTACCATAATACAATACACATATCAGTCTCCCGCCACCATATTAGCTCCAACTTAATGTTCACACAACGCTGGTGGTATGTCTCCGGTATATGTACCATTGGGTCATATATTGTATTGTACAATACTTTCTACTATGTGTTTATAGACATGCTCCCTGTGGGGACACTAGAGTTGCTGGGCTGTTACAGAGAGTATTTCAGATGCATGCCATTGTCACTGCCACTATGTTTCCACATATGCATGTGGTATGCCTGCTATGTGATTGCTACACATCTGCCATCCTGTGATATTGGGGATATCTATGCATGCTATTGGACATGTTCTGGGATTGTGTGGACAATTACAACCCATATATGTTCCATGACAGTTACACACCAGTTTGTGTAGGAGTTATTTGCCAGTAGGAACATCACTCCCACCTTATGTGCACATGATACCAGTCCACATCACATCCGTGACCCACCATGGAACCTCATTATCTACTGTTCCATCACTACCTTCATATGGAACCACCTCAGGGGATGGTGCCCCCCCATGGAGTACACACAGACATATGTTTGTCACCCAGTTAGGTTGAGGGTCTTGTGCATAGGGAGTTCCACAGAGACATGAGGTATGTGCTACATCACCTAGAGGCATGCAGTACACATACACAAGGTTTGACATGCATGTTCCTCATGCCCAGCCCATAGGCCAGGCACCTTTATGTCCATGTAGATGCTGTTGTGACTGTCCATGGGTGGGCACCATGTTCCCTTTGTTCCCATGTGGGAGCTCAATGGCCTCCACATTCCAAATGTAACTACCCGTCCACAGTGTTTAACCACCACATGTGTCATATACCAGCCCTGTATGCTGTCTTTGTTTGTCACCCAACCAGACCTACATACCAATATGTGCCTAATACCCTTCACCAACATATATATCCCACCTTTTCAAACAATTGCGATGTGTTCCCAACATGGGTTACACACCACACTCCACACTCCATCTTGCAGCCATGTGCTGGTGTGTAGGTATGTTGTGCATTGATGTGTGATGTTCTCTCACACATGTCATGGCAGGGGACATGTATTAACATAAAAAAAAAAAAATATATATATATATATATATATATATATATATATATATATATATATATATATATATATATATATATATATATATATATATATATATATATAGATATACTTGCAACTGAAGTCGCTCGTTTGTCCTCAGGCTCAGACCGCTGTTACTATAAGCCACAGCAGTATTCTAGCCATTTTAAAACCCTCTATTGGCAAAATATTTTATTTCTGGTCTGCCCAGGGACTTAGCACAGAGCGCTATCAGCAACTTGAAGTCGCTTGTTTGTCCTCAGGCTCAGAGCATTGTTTCTCTGTATTTGATAAGCTGTAGTTGTATTTTAGCCATTATAGAACCCTCTAGTGCTACTATATTTATGTTAGATTATCTGTAGTGAAGCTATCCATTAACCAGCTGTCTAGTTTTAAAGGCTTTGCACCATATATAATTCTACATGCTCAAGGACTTAGCTTAGAGCACATCTTTCAATTGTAGGTCGCTATAGTCCCAGCTCCTTAAGTAGTTCAAGTAGCAGCAAATCATATAAGTTCATAACTACTGCAGTTTTTTATGCATGCTAACTTGCTTTAGGATAATGTTATACTCATTAGTACACTGAAGCTGGTTAAGATCTAAAATATCTATACATAGGGAATGCCTCAACAGGCATACATGGTATATTCTTTGTTGTACTAGAGTCTTGTGTTCTACCTTAGCCTATATATATTATTTGACTAGGTTACATGTATAATTATTAATTGATCTAAACCACTGAAAGTTCTGATGTAGTGTGTATTTTAATTTGATTTGCTTTCTCTGTTACAATTGGTTAGCCAGCTTTGCTTAACTTTCGTACTATTCTAAGTCTTGCACTGTATGTAGTTGATATAATTTCTACTAGCTACTTTTTTGCTTAGTTGTCATTCTAACTGTATTGTATGTCATACTAAGTATGACACATGTTTTAATTGACTTGTTTTTGTAATCTAAATGCCTCTGATTTACTGTTTTAAAGTCAATTTTTCTGTGTAGCAGTATTAAACTGTAGTGTCTCTCCTACTTCACTCTGTTACTTACCTCCACACTACCTCACCATTTCTCCTTCCCTCCACTGCCATTACATCAACTTGGCCTTCTTCACAATTTTCTTAGTTTTTTTTTTCTCTTACAGCTTGTGGCCTTTTGATCTGATAAGGGCTATCTTCCCAACAGCTATCTAATACTTATAAGGAAACTCCAAATGGAAAGAATACCCTATCGGTAGAACCCACCCTGGAATACCTTGAAGTGTTTCCTACTACCTCATTTGTGTAGGTGATAACCTGCTGATTTTAAATGTAACTCTAACATATTTTACTGTTTATCATATTCCTGTTTTTGGGATAGCACACCCGTGGACCCTCCCTGAGGCCTTCCAATCCCTCTTTTCCCCCTTTTTCTCTTTACAAACTTGTTTTGAGACCAGGTGTACTTCCTTTATTGGACCACTAGAGGGCAGTAAAGTACACAACCTGTAATCCCAGTATCTTACCAGTATAATATACTTTACTAGAGTTGCTGTATGAACCTACTTTTAGCTATCCAAGTTTAACTAAGCACATAGCTAACCCACTGAAACGAAATTGTAGACTTTATCCTGGTAGTCAATTAGGCAGAAAGACAGAACAGTTAAAACTTACCTTATCTAAAGTTTGCTGCCTATTTGCTTCTTATTTTTCCTTCTCCCATAAAACTTAAGACTAAAGGGACTACACCAGCTTTTTATAGGAATTAGTCTCTCTAAGACATCCTATTTACCTGCTAAGTTTAGTAAAGTACAGTCTCACTTTATAACTGATTGCCTCTCAGCACATCTTGGTGCTGCCTGCTCCATTCACCCTACGGGCTCACTCCGCTCCCCTACCCTACCCCCAATTCCCACCCACCCCAAATGGTCCCACCCTTATACTTCCCATACCACACTCTCTCTCCTATCCAACCTATCCCAACCCTCTAATTAATCTACCTTAAGCCACACCCATATTTTACAGCTTTTCCAACACCCTCCCTCTTACAATCCTACATATACTACTCTCACCAGTCTCTCCACCTTTAATATTTTCTCTTCTTTTCCCACACCTCCTTAACTTATCTCCCATACAACTTCTGTCATTATACAAGCTTTTCATCTCCTCCTCCCTACCTTATCTTTTTACAACTCTCTACCCATCTAATTTCTTTTCATTACTTCCATAACTTATCTATATAGAACTTAAAGAAAACTCCTTTACTTGTAGCCTATTCTCTTCTCAACTACCCGATCTTCACTTCTTATCTGATACTATTATATCCTATCCTTACCTACCAGACTCAGTGGCATCTACTAAGTAATATGTCTACAATAACTAAAACCATCTTATCCTTGGTAATACTCTCAGCCACTCTTATTCCTATCCTGACCACTACCTATCTGCTTACCTCTTTTGAAAATGCAAACTGCTACTTCTTCAACTACTCTCCTAAACAAACATCACTATACAACACTGCCTTTACCCATCCCCTAATAAATATCTCCTCTACTTCTAGCTACCTGATACCGAAATATCATCACCTTACACACTTAAAATTACACCAGCCCACAATAAAAAAATTAAAAATTCTACCTGTCCTTACTTCTCACCCTCTTTTAGCACTAAACTCACCCTCCTTACAAGACGGTGACATCCACCCTAACCCAGGCCCTACCAATCTTTCTACTTCACCTATTCTTAGTACCTCTCCCAACACCCTAACTACCAAGTCCAGCCCCTCTAACTTCTTACTAATAGGTCATCTTAATATCCACAGTATTAACAACAAAGTTGCCCATCTCCATGCCCTTCTAGACTTTCACTCCTTTGATATCCTCTGCCTTACAGAAACCTGGTTAAAACCTACAACTAAAAATAATGAAATAATCCCCCCAGGATACAATATACCAAGACTTGATAGAGTAAAATGCAAAGGAGGTGGAGTAGCCTTACTGTTTAGAAATGAACTACACATCTCTTCTATACCTTATAACCCACCTGAAAATAGTAAAATTGAACTCTTAATCACCACATTTCAACTCAATCCCACCAAAGCACTATATATAATCTGCATCTATCTACCTTCAGGCAATAATATTTCTACAATAGAAGATACCCTATGCTGGTTATCTACAACTTTCCCACAAAAAACTATTATTCTTGGAGATGTTAACACTGACTGGAATACTATAAATACAGACAATTCTTCCTCTCATATCAACCTGCATGGCTTTAATCAAACTATCTCCACCACCACTAGAATCAACAAACCTAATAATAAAGAAACTATACTAGATTGGATACTGATCAATAAACAAGCACAAACCTATAAAGTAGGAACTTTGCCTGATTATGTAAGTGACCACATGCTCACTTACATCATTAGACAAAGGAATGACATTAACAATACTCCCAACTATAGGACCTTTCCATCCAAGAAAAATTTCCAGCCTGTACTATTTCAAATGGAACTTAGTGCCTGTGACTGGAACCCTCTAAAAGCCCTACCTCTTGAAGAAGCTGCTATATATTTCAATAATAAATTCTTAACTATCCTTGACAGTCACACACCTAAACGATCCATTAGAACAAAATCAAAACCTGCCCCTTGGCTCTCAAAAGATACCAGACAAAAAAATTTACTTAGAAATAAGTCCTGGGCTAAGTGCAGAGCAACCAGAAATATCCCAGATCAACAAACCTTTAGACAGCTGAGAAATGCTACAAAAAAGCTATTCTCTCTGATAAAAAAAACTACTATAGCAAGCTGCAGCAAAATCACCACAAAAATCCACAAAAATTCTGGGCAAGTGTGAACAACCTCCTTCACCCAGGCCACTCTAGCACTCCTTCACCTCTAGGGTCTGAAAATAATACCTCTCATCAAACTGCCAATGCCTTTAACACTTTCTTCACAAACACCATACAAACTCTAGCTAACCAATTATCTACAGACAACTCTGATCCCCCTAACTCCTTACCTAATACTCAGCCAACATTCCAACTACAACCCATCCCCACCTCCTACATCCATAAACTTATCCACAAACTCAAGCCTTGCACCCCCTCAGCCGATAACTTACCATCTGAATACCTTCAGCAAGCTGCCAAAGTTATCGCCTATCCTATAACCATCCTGATAAACCGTACCATAACTGAAGGAACCATTCCCAATCTCTGGAAAATCTCTCATATTATTCCCTTACACAAAGGAGGTAATGCTATTGACTATTCAAACTACAGGCCTATAGCCCTTCTCTCTCCAATAGCTAAGCTTATGGAAAAATGCATTCACCAACAGCTAATGAACCACTTACTAAAACATAACATACTAGCAAACTGTCAGCATGGTTTTAGGCCTTATCATAGTACCACCTCAGCTCTCCTATCCTTTACAAACACCATTAATAATAACTGTAATAATAGCAGTCTCTCATCAGCACTCTTTCTCGACCTATCTAAAGCCTTTGATATGGTTAACCATCAATTACTCATAAACACTCTGTCATCCATCCCTCTAGACACCAAAGCAATTCTCTTGTTTAAGTCCTACCTTAGTAATAGACAGCAAGCACTTCTTTTGGACAATCAACTATCTTCACACCTTCCTATTTCCCTGGGAGTCCCTCAAGGTTCCATTCTTGGTCCTCTCCTTTTTCTCATTATTCATCAATGACCTCCAAATAGCCATTCCTTAAACAACCTGTATACAATATGCTGATGATTCCACTATTATATGCTCTGCCAACTCTATTTCTGAACTGCAGTCTCTAACCCAGACAGCTTTTAACACTATAGAGACATGGTTCTCTAAACGGTGCCTTCTTCTGAACACTAAAAAGACCAAATTACTACTGTTTACAACAAACAGCAAGTCCCCCCCATAGATTTCTCCATTCAATCTAGCAATGGTACCCTTATATCCCCAGACACTTCCACCAAACTATTAGGTATTACAATTGATAATAACCTCACCTTTGACATTCACATTAATAACACTATTAAATCTGTTAATAAAAAACTGGGCTCCCTATATAGGATAAAACCTTTCCTGACTCCAACTGCCAAAATGACTATTGCACACTCCCATTTAATTTCAACTCTGTTGTATGCAGCCCCCATTTACACTAATCTAAAAAACAGTAATCTTACCAAACTATCCAACTCCTATAATAGTATTGCTAGATTTGCCACTGGAAACCCATATATAACTCACCATTGTCTTAACCTTTGTCAACTAGACTGGCTAGAACTAAAAAACCTTCTGTTACTTTTCCAACTTACCATCACTCATAAAATCTTCTATCAACCTAACAATACTCCAGTACTAAACAACCTTATATTACCCTACAGGAACCTTGATTCCTTACGCTCCTCCAATAAACTTCTAGCTAGGACCACCAAGTCTAACAACTTAGCTGGTGACTCACTTTTCTCAAATACTGTTGGAAAACATTGGAACCTCTTGCCCTCTGACCTTACTGCACTTCCATCCCTTTCTCTCTTTAAGCAAAATCTTAAGAAATATTTTAAAAATCACTGGCTATGCCCTTGCTATTCCCCAGGCTGAATCTCTAGATATCTCTTGTCATTTCTTGCCGTTCTACTCTTCTCTTCTATTTCCTGTCTATCCCTCTACTTTAGAGGCAACTCAAATAATCTCTACTACTTGACAACAATTATTATCCTTTCTACTTAGCTAAGAATGTACCCTGTTGGTAGTATTTCCTGCCTTTTGCTTTATACCTCCTCCTTTTTTTCCCTAACTATTTTTCTGATAATATGTTTAGTAAATTAACCATAGGAAAGTTACTGTCTGTGTAACTATTTTTACCTAGGTTTTAAAGATACCTCTAATAATGTCTATGGACTGCCCTAGACTTACATTCTGTAAAATGAGCTGTTGATGTATGTTGTATCAATTAGACTAATGTGTATTCAATTTTAAACCTTTTTTTGCTGTGGTGGTGGTTGTTGAAATTGAAGCTTTTCTCCCCGGGCCTCCACTGAAAATGGAAATATATCCAGCTGGACCAGCCTGGTTAACAAATGTTAAATAAAATAATAAATATATATATATATATATATATATATATATATATATATATATATATATATATATATATATATATATATATATATATATATAAACACACACACACACACACACACACACACATATATATATATATATATATATATATATATATATATATATATATATACACATATACATACACACACATATATCTGTCTGTATATATATATATATATATATATATATATATATATATATATATATATATATATATATATATATATATATATATGTAAATATTATGTGTTGTTTGTATACCCAGAATGCATTAACTGTGTCACCGCGTTTTCATCACAAAAACTTCTTCAGATGAGTCCAGAATGCATCTGAAGACGTTTTCGTGATGAAAATGCGGTGACACAGTTAATGCATTCTGATGTCTTACATTTTTATATCGTGCGTGATCAATAAAACAGTGGATTTTATTCTGGTGAACCTTCCAGTGCCTTATTTTTAGTTATCAATTTAGTTTTGGCACTTTTTTCCACTTTCTTTGTTTATTTGTTTATATACCTATATAAATGTATAACTGTCCGAGGTTCTGTAGACATACACAGCTGTGAATATGTATCACACATATATGTATCTGTATGTGGGGTGCATACGAACATATGGACCACACTTATGTAACCCTCTTTACTTCACAGCTGAACTGTTTTGCCTTGCTGCAACACAGACAGGTGTCACATGTGAACACAGACTAACATTAGGGGGTATATATGGTGATAAGCTTTAGATAAGCATATTATACTGCTATGGCAGTTGGACATGCTATGCTACACTTTAACATGACTGTCCTGCAGGTGGTGTGGTCTCTCAGCCATGTGTCTATCATGGCAGTATTAATACCCCCACCAGCCGTTGGCCACAGTAATTTACAGAACACAGATATCATGGGTCACATCTTTGCCATTCACTGCTGATCTACACATTTGACAGGTATGTGCCACTGCCCACAGGGACTGACACTACTGTCCAGTGCAGTTGTTGTGCAGAACATCATTACAGGAACAAGTACTGAGGGAACATATATATCCTTTCACATTATACATCCTATTATTCTATGCCATATACTACATGCAAGTAAATGCATATCTGTTTCACATACCTGTTATGTTTTTTCCACTGTAACACAACCCTGAGCTTTGTGACCTTTCTTGAAGTTTTCTCTCTCTTTCTCTCTCTCTCTCTCTCTCTCTCTCTCTGTCTTTCCAGTTGAGCGATTGAGCTAGTTTGAATAGATTACAGCATGCTTTTGTTGGTATTGCACATGATCAGGTGGTGGCCTTTGCACCAGTCAGTGTCTACCAGTTGCTAATTGCATGCAGCCTGCTGTGTAGTATTTCAGATAACCACTGTCATGGCAACCCTGTACTATAAATTGCTGCCTTCTGTGGGCATTGTCCCTTCACCTTTCCAAGATGGATGACATCCTTCCTGTGTGTAGACATCAGTGTTACAGACAGCAGGTAGCAATACCTCTTAAAGCAGAACCTGCAGACACAGGCCAAATCCACATTTGGGTAAGGTTCCAGACCTACAGACAGCGTGAGTAGTGTTGTTGTGTGCATTGTATCTTGCTGTTCTTAGATCGCTTCTGTGTACATGGTACTTTTTCATGGAATGTTGTCTGTCTGCATAGCTCTCAACTGTGGGCCTATCCTTATGATACCAGGGGGATTGGCTGTTAGATTTTGTCGGTGAACCACACAGGTATTGTCCCAGATATATCTGTGGCATTCTGTCTGTTGAGTGCTATCAGTACATGGCTACATCCATTTGTATTTCAATGTCATATTCCTGCATAAGGGTATGCAGCAATGAATCCTGTAACACCAGCAATTTCCAGGGTGTGTAACAGCAATAATGCAAATATGGCCCTATGTTCCTGCCTCTGTCCTCCACATATATGCCAGTCTTTGTCCTGCTGTGATACAGGAAGGGTTGTTAGGTAATGGCCTATCATTATTTACTGCTAGCCTTACTGCTATCATCCCAGTCATGTCATGGACTCCCACACCAACTGTTGGGCCAAGTCCATATATATGGGGACAACAGCTGAAGAGCACATATGTGCCCTTGTACATTCCAGAGGTAAGTGTGTGGTACACAGTGTTTCGTGCCCTTGTACAGCCTTTTATGGGGTCCATGCCAATAACCTAGGCTAAGGCACCTTCTCAGGGATCTAACTGTTAAAGCGAGGGTCATTCAGTGTGATAGTGAGATGTTAGGTTAAGCGATGTTATGTACAAGATACTGTGACATTAACACAAGTTCTTCTTTTCCCTAGGGCTTGACTACAGGGTGCTGAACTACATCTGTAATTGTTGATTGCTACGTATCCTAAAGACAAATCCTGTTTCTACTGTTGTACTAATTGAAGGCCTTGGCCTGGACAACATAGTATGGTATATATACACATTGCTTGCATCTACTGTTTTATATGGGCCTTGCATTCATCACTGATTACATATTTCAAACCTTATGTGGTGTAAGTCCTGGCATACATTATTGTATAGTACATGAATAAAGGTTATCTGTGTATGCATACCTGTGTGTCATTTCAATTCCTTTGAATTGTGGGTGGTATATGTTTAATGTCAGTATTCTCATTTGTGGGAATGGTTGCCACACTACACATTACACAGGTGGCAGTTAGATGGTTTGTGGCTGAGGGATATACTTTGCGCCCAGTGCTTCTACACTACTTCTACATATGTATGGCTACTGATTCCTTTTGTGTGTGTATATGTGTATGTACCTACATATATCTCATATGGCTATATATATATATATATATATATATATATATATATATATATATATATATATATATATATATATATATGTATCTATAGATATATACATGCTTATCTAAAGTGTTTCACCATATATACCCCCCTAATGTTAGTCTGTGTTCACATGACTGTTTCTGCCATTTCCCACTGAGCTAATCAGAGGAAGTCGGAGGAAGGGCTCTGAGGTAACTAATCTGTGATATATAACATTAAGTATCCTGTTTTTTTGCTTATTTCTGAGTTATTTATAGCACTTTTATTTTACCCACTGTGTGTGAGGTATTAAGTAGAATTTTCTACAATTGTTAAGCATCTGGTTTGTGTTGTTTTGTTCTGATTTTTGTTTCCCACCCTCCCTTCTTATTGGTATCATATTTTTATACTTGGTGGCTTTGCAGTTGACCACCTCTACTGTAAATTTGATCTGGGTCACCCTCCAAGTCTAGTGTCATTGCCTCATTCTACCTATTCCAGGGAGAACATTTGAGAAGGCCAACCCATTTAGCTTCTGCTCCTCCTTTCCCCTTTCCACTTTACACAAAAAATGTTTCCTGCCTTTCCTATAAGTTGTTTAGTCCAGATACAGATTTTCTGTATCCAGGACTGTTTGTAAGCTTCTGAGCCCGCAAGCCTTTCTGTGTTGGAGAAATGCCTTCTAGCTTAATTTTGTTTCTTAGAGCTAGCCTGTTTTCTAGTTTCAGCACTCAAATCTGTTTTTTTTTAGCTCAGGACTTGTTCAGAACTCATTGTAAGCACAACGTAAGCTACAAATTACTACAGCACTCAACTTTCCTCACTTGTCTAGAGGAAAACAGTTTTAGTACTTAAT
Organism: Protopterus annectens; assembly: GCF_019279795.1. Lineage (NCBI taxonomy): Eukaryota > Metazoa > Chordata > Ceratodontiformes > Protopteridae > Protopterus > Protopterus annectens. The sequence goes on from NC_056732.1 coordinate 583,186,687, forward strand.
AAATAAGCACCTATCCAGGCATGTCTAAGGGTCAGCTCCCGGTGTTTTCTCCTGTCTACATGATGAATCTGGGCATATTGGGGCAATGCAGCAATTGCCTCATGTACACAGACAACCCTCTCCTCCTACCACTCAACACTACAACCTGTGAAAGGTGCACTTATATAACCAAACTGGAAGCAAAGTTCTCTCACCCAAGACTGGATGAGACAGTCAAGAGGAGAAGGTAAACACTTGCACCACACCACATTCATTACATAGTTCCTCAAAACTTACACCACCAAAACACACACACATAGAAACACAAAACACACACCTACATTCACGAGGCTCTCAACAAAAATCTATTCAAGCAACAGAGACCTCCAAATCAGAAACTCAAGCAACCTCCACCCCCCAACACAACCCAAATGAGAGCCCACAAACTCAGTGTGACACTCAACCACAGCCCGTGGGCATAACAACGTAACGTACCCAACATTTTAGTCATAGGTGACTCTATAGTCAGGCACACTGATGTTACACTCACCAGGCTAAACAAGGAGAAAGATACTGTCAGCTGCCTGTCAGTTGCCAGGATCTGCCACATAACGCATGCACTCAGGTCACTCCACAGCAAGTGCAAATATGACTCTGTCATTGTTCATGTTGTTGTGAATGACCTGAGATGTACATCCCTAGACTACATGAAAAGAGACATGGAGGAGCTTTCTGATCTTGTAGCCCAGGCAGGTATGACCCTAGCCCTGAGTAGCATCCTGCCATCACCCAGAATGATACCACAGTACAAGGAAAAAATGATTGACTTCAACAATTGGCTAAGCTTCTGGTGTCATTCTAAGGGGATACAATATCTGTCTGCCTGGGATGACATGATCAACAAACAACAATGCTTTGCCAGAGATGGCCTGCACCTCTGCCTTGGGATTCTGGATACTGGCTAAGGCTCGTGCCACTCCTATAGTGCCTTGTTTAGGCAAGATTCATATGATAAATTCACCACCGTAACATGTACAAGCAAGCAAAATCTGAGGACAATGCTACTTAATGCTAGACGTCTAAACCTCAAAATGCACTCACTTGAGGCACTCCTTAAAATGGAGAACATCGACATTTGTGCAGTGACAGAGACCTGGTTCAAGGCTCCAGAGAGCACTCCTGCATTACCAGGCTATAATTCATACCACACCTTTTGGCCACATAACCTGGACCAAAGCACTAAAGGCAGAAGTGTCTCCATATTCATTAAGGATAGCCACACGTGCAGGCTAGTTGCTCAGCATAATGCATCTGAGATTATCTAAGTGCAACTAACTCTGGGTAAGACCGCAACGCAAATTGAAGCTTGCTACAGATCCCCACCATGCCCCAGGATTCCCTCCTCATTTCTTGATACACTGGAAAATATTAGGGTACAACCTAACACCCTAATAATGGGTGATTTCAACTACCCACCATTAACTGGTAAAACTACTCATGTACCAACTCTTGTGCTCAAGGTTTTCTGAATTCATAAAATCCAATGCCTTAGATCAACTTATCCACACCCCCACCAGGGGCAGCAATATCCTAGACCTGGTCATTACCAACAAGGGCAACTGCTGTTCCACACCAGAGGTCAATTCCTTGTTTGTCAGATCCACCACAAGCAAATCATCCTAGACATCCACATCCCACCACCTCCGCCATTAGGGAAACTGCCCTAAAAATTTCTCCAAAGCCAACTTCACGCTTCTTAAGACAGAAGTTGCAAACTTCACAACACTCATGCTAACAAACAATAGAGATACTACTGCTGAATCCTATACAACTGCACTTTATAAGCACTTACATGAGTGCATGGATTGTGGAATCCCAAACAGATCCAAGATGC
>NC_056732.1:583193559-583248559 GCF_019279795.1 Protopterus annectens
ATACCAGGGGGATTGGCTGTTAGATTTTGTCGGTGAACCACACAGGTATTGTCCCAGATATATCTGTGGCATTCTGTCTGTTGAGTGCTATCAGTACATGGCTACATCCATTTGTATTTCAATGTCATATTCCTGCATAAGGGTATGCAGCAATGAATCCTGTAACACCAGCAATTTCCAGGGTGTGTAACAGCAATAATGCAAATATGGCCCTATGTTCCTGCCTCTGTCCTCCACATATATGCCAGTCTTTGTCCTGCTGTGATACAGGAAGGGTTGTTAGGTAATGGCCTATCATTATTTACTGCTAGCCTTACTGCTATCATCCCAGTCATGTCATGGACTCCCACACCAACTGTTGGGCCAAGTCCATATATATGGGGACAACAGCTGAAGAGCACATATGTGCCCTTGTACATTCCAGAGGTAAGTGTGTGGTACACAGTGTTTCGTGCCCTTGTACAGCCTTTTATGGGGGGGGGGGGTCCATGCCAATAACCTAGGCTATGGCACCTTTTCAGGGATATAACTGTTAAAACGAGGGTCATTCAGTGTGATAGTGAGATGTTAGGTTAAGCGATGTTATGTACAAGATACTGTGACATTAACACAAGTTCTTCTTTTCCCCCTAGGGCTTGACTACAGGGTGCTGAACTACATCTGTAATTGTTGATTGCTACGTATCCTAAAGACAAATCCTGTTTCTACTGTTGTACTAATTGAAGGCCTTGGCCTGGACAACATAGTATGGTATATATACACATTGCTTGCATCTACTGTTTTATATGGGCCTTGCATTCATCACTGATTACATATTTCAAACCTTATGTGGTGTAAGTCCTGGCATACATTATTGTATAGTACATGAATAAAGGTTATCTGTGTATGCATACCTGTGTGTCATTTCAATTCCTTTGAATTGTGGGTGGGTATATGTTTAATGTCAGTATTCTCATTTGTGGGAATGGTTGCCACACTACACATTACACAGGTGGCAGTTAGATGGTTTGTGGCTGAGGGATATACTTTGCGCCCAGTGCTTCTACACTACTTCTACATATGTATGGCTACTGATTCCTTTTGTGTGTGTATATGTGTATGTACCTACATATATCTCATATGGCTATATATATATATATATATATATATATATATATATATATATATATATGTATCTATAGATATATACATGCTTATCTAAAGTGTTTCACCATATATACCCCCCTAATGTTAGTCTGTGTTCACATGACTGTTTCTGCCATTTCACACTGAGCTAATCAGAGGAAGTCGGAGGAAGGGCTCTGAGGTAACTAATCTGTGATATATAACATTAAGTATCCTGTTTTTTTGCTTATTTCTGAGTTATTTATAGCACTTTTATTTTACCCACTGTGTGTGAGGTATTAAGTAGAATTTTCTACAATTGTTAAGCATCTGGTTTGTGTTGTTTTGTTCTGATTTTTGTTTCCCACCCTCCCTTCTTATTGGTATCATATTTTTATACTTGGTGGCTTTGCAGTTGACCACCTCTACTGTAAATTTGATCTGGGTCACCCTCCAAGTCTAGTGTCATTGCCTCATTCTACCTATTCCAGGGAGAACATTTGAGAAGGCCAACCCATTTAGCTTCTGCTCCTCCTTTCCCCTTTCCACTTTACACAAAAAATGTTTCCTGCCTTTCCTATAAGTTGTTTAGTCCAGATACAGATTTTCTGTATCCAGGACTGTTTGTAAGCTTCTGAGCCCCCAAGCCTTTCTGTGTTGGAGAAAAGCCTTCTAGCTTAATTTTGTTTCTTAGAACTAGCCTGTTTTCTAGTTTCAGCACTCAAATCTGTTTTTTTTTAGCTCAGGACTTGTTCAGAACTCATTGTAAGCACAACGTAAGCTACAAATTACTACAGCACTCAACTTTCCTCACTTGTCTAGAGGAAAACAGTTTTAGTACTTAATAAATAAGCACCTATCCAGGCATGTCTAAGGGTCAGCTCCCGGTGTTTTCTCCTGTCTACATGATGAATCTGGGCATATTGGGGCAATGCAGCAATTGCCTCATGTACACAGACAACCCTCTCCTCCTACCACTCAACACTACAACCTGTGAAAGGTGCACTTATATAACCAAACTGGAAGCAAAGTTCTCTTCACCCAAGACTGGATGAGACAGTCAAGAGGAGAAGGTAAACACTTGCACCACACCACATTCATTACATAGTTCCTCAAAACTTACACCACCAAAACACACACACATAGAAACACAAAACACACACCTACATTCACGTAGGCTCTCAACAAAAATCTATTCAAGCAACAGAGACCTCCAAATCAGAAACTCAAGCAACCTCCACCCCCCAACACAACCCAAATGAGAGCCCACAAACTCAGTGTGACACTCAACCACAGCCCGTAAGGCATAACAACGTACCCAACATTTTAGTCATAGGTGACTCTATAGTCAGGCACACTGATGTTACACTCACCAGGCTAAACAAGGAGAAAGATACTGTCAGCTGCCTGTCAGTTGCCAGGATCTGCCACATAATGCATGCACTCAGGTCACTCCACAGCAAGTGCAAATATGACTCTGTCATTGTTCATGTTGTTGTGAATGACCTGAGATGTACATCCCTGGACTACATGAAAAGAGACATGGAGGAGCTTTCTGATCTTGTAGCCCAGGCAGGTATGACCCTAGCCCTGAGTAGCATCCTGCCATCACCCAGAATGATACCACAGTACAAGGAAAAAATGATTGACTTCAACAATTGGCTAAGCTTCTGGTGTCATTCTAAGGGGATACAATATCTGTCTGCCTGGGATGACATGATCAACAAACAACAATGCTTTGCCAGAGATGGCCTGCACCTCTCGCCCTTGGGATTCTGGATACTGGCTAAGGCTCGTGCCACTCCTATAGTGCCTTGTTTAGGCAAGATTCATATGATAAATTCACCACCGTAACATGTACAAGCAAGCAAAATCTGAGGGCAATGCTACTTAATGCTAGACGTCTAAACCTCAAAATGCACTCACTTGAGGCACTCCTTAAAATGGAGAACATCGACATTTGTGCAGTGACAGAGACCTGGTTCAAGGCTCCAGAGAGCACTCCTGCATTACCAGGCTATAATTCATACCACACCTTTCGGCCACATAACCTGGACCAAAGCACTAAAGGCAGAAGTGTCTCCATATTCATTAAGGATAGCCACACGTGCAGGCTAGTTGCTCAGCATAATGCATCTGAGATTATCTAAGTGCAACTAACTCTGGGTAAGACCGCAACACAAATTGTAGCTTGCTACAGATCCCCCACCATGCCCCAGGATTCCCACTCCTCATTTCTTGATACACTGGAAAATATTAGGGTACAACCTAACACCCTAATAATGGGTGATTTCAACTACCCCACCATTAACTGGTAAAACTACTCATGTACCAACTCTTGTGCTCAAGGTTTTCTGGAATTCATAAAATCCAATGCCTTAGATCAACTTATCCACACCCCCACCAGGGGCAGCAATATCCTAGACCTGGTCATTACCAACAAGGGCAACTGCTGTTCCACACCAGAGGTCAATTCCTTGTTTGTCAGATCCGACCACAAGCAAATCATCCTAGACATCCACATCCCACCACCTCCGCCATTAGGGAAACCGCCCTAAAAAATTTCTCCAAAGCCAACTTCACGCTTCTTAAGACAGAAGTTGCAAACTTCACAACACTCATGCTAACAAACAATAGAGATACTACTGCTGAATCCTATACAACTGCACTTTATAAGCACTTACATGAGTGCATGGATTGTGCAATCCCAAACAGATCCAAGATGCTATCCTTCAAAAAAAAGAAAGCCAATCTGATGGTCCCCTGCTCTAAACAAACTCTACAACAGAAGAAAGAAACTGCTCCAAAAAAGAGTAAATTCCCATGATTGTAGGAACTCCATGGTCAGCCTCAGTAAGAAGCTGAGATCCCTCATAAAATCCTCCAAAGCTAGTTACGAAAACAAAATGGCCACTGATTCTAAAGACAACCACAAAGCATTCTATAGCTATGTCAAGAATCTCAATGGCAACACTCAGACCTGCTCTGAGTTACAGCACAATGGCACTAAATATACAGAACCAACTGATATTGCCAACATCCTGGCAGTTCGGTTCAGTGCTAACTTTACCCCTCTCTCATCCCCTAAAGGGCCCATCTCCATACTGGAAGAATGCAAAGTACCTGTAATCATGGCTGCACAGGTAAAAAACACACTCTCCAAAACCAAGAACACAGCATCCATGGGACCTGACAACATCCCAGGCTGCATTCTACATGAACTACAGAACAAATTGGCACCCCACCTAAGTACCATGTTCAATCATAGCCTCACCTCAGGTTTGTGCCCACTGAATGGCGCACAGCAATGGTTATCCCACTCCACAAAGGGAGAGCCACCATGGACCCCGGGAACTACTGCCCCATTAGCCTGACAAGCCTGATCTGCAAGACTATGGAGCGAATCATCATGGAACTTATAAACAATGACATTGGTAATCTCCAAACTCTGGATCCTACCCAGTTCAGGTTTGTAAAAGGCAGATCATGTCTCCTAAACCTGATAGACTTCTTTGAAGCAGTCAACAAAGCCGTAGATGAGGGTAAGGTGGTTCACACAGCCTAACTAGATCTCGCCAAGGCTTTCGACACCATCCCCCACTCTGGAATTATAGACAAACTCACTAAACTAGGTATAAATCCCTATGTCACAAGATGGGTTCCCAACTGGCAAAGTAGCAGACTCTAAATCCAACTTCAGACCAGGGACAAGTGGAGTACCACAGGGTTCAGTCCTAGGTCCTCTCCTGTTTGGTATCTACTTCTCTGAAGTACAGGCTAACACAGAAGGTCTTTGGCTAATAAAGTTCGCAGATGACTGCAAACTAGGAGCCATAATTAAAACTCCTAATGATGTGGACATTCTACAAAAGGGCCTCACTGAGACAGGTGCCTGGTGTCAAAGCCATGGCCTCAAACTCAATGCCAAAAAGTGCATTGTCATCCCTTTTGGTAAAAACTCTGTACCCATGAACTACCACATAGGCGGTAGTCTACTTAACACCAAAAGTGTGATAAGAGACCTTGAGACACAGGTGGACAGTAGTCTTTCCTTTGATAATCACATCACCACAGTAGTCAAGAAATCCTTCTACATGGCACACCTCATCACAAAAGGTTTCTCATCCAGAAAAAAAGAGGTCATTGATCAACTCTACTCATCACTCATTAGACCCATTATAGAGTACAACGCCCCTTTTGGTATGTACTTCACAAGGCATCTACAACAACTGGAAAGGCCACAGAAATACCTCACAAAGAGGATTACCAGCCTCAAACAGATGTCCTACGCAGACCGTCTAAAAAAACTCCAGCTTTACTCTGTCGCATATCGCCTACTCAGAGGCGATCTCTGCCTAACATACAAAGCTATGTCAAACCCAGAGCTGTTGGACATGCTCCACGTAAAGAAATCCCAGTCCACCTGAGCTACACACTCTAGGGACCTAAACTTTGTCACCACAATAACCAGAACATGCTGGAGGGATAGAGTCCTGTCCCGGAGACTTCCCATACTCTGCAACAAACTACCTATCTATATCAAACAAAGCTCCTCATTAGCACTCTTCATGAAAAATCTTGATGATTGGATGGGAGATAGGAAATTCACCCTGGGGTGTCACTTCTGTGGCTCTGCTTGACAGGGGCACAGGAAATAATTTTCTTGGGTGGCGAAAGCCAGGGTACCACTTGGCTATGTTTATATCGGCCCTAGGGCCAATAACCTATATATATATATATATATATATATATATATATATATATATATACATATGAATATATGTATGTATCTATATACAATTGATGTTATATGATTATTTGTGATTCATACATTAATATACATATCTACATATAGCTGTCTTTCTGTCTACATTTACAGATATATATATCTGTCCATATGTCCATGCATGTTCGTCTCATATTTTGGCCTGTTCCTCATTCACTTGGCAATTGTCATGGATGATCGCAGCATGGAAGTCAGCCGCTAGTGCCAACACATTTGTGTTTCAGACTTCATCTCCTTTTACATATGTGTTCTAATACATATAACTGTGTAACTAGCAACATCTTAAGTGTATTAGAGCTTTAGCTGACATATATCCCTATTTGTACCCACAGTGTGGCATAATTTGTCCATACTTCTTGCATTAACAGGTTGTGTGGTATGATAATAATACATTTCCTGTACTGTTGACTGTGCTTCATGATATGTTCGTGAAAACTTCCGATTATGTATATATGCCATGGTTTAGTGGTAAATCACTTTGTGTATGGAGTGCAGGGTCCTGGGTTTGAGCCTTGGAGAGGCAATTTATTTTGTTGCTGGGCAGAACAAGGGACGTTGGCCACAGAGTGATTAAGGCACTTTTAAGCAATTGTAAGCGGGTTTGCATGGGTTTGTGCGACGGTAAGCACTGCCAACCTCCGCTTATGTTTTCTTACAGTAAGTTAGCTTCAAATCTCTCAACCTGTGTAGGCATAGCTTATCCCCACGCAAACCCGTGCAAACCTGCTTACCGCTACTTAACAGTGCTTACAGCCACTTACCCCCCCACTAATTCCTTTAAAAAAAAAGAAAAAGGGGTTGATAGGAAAGTGGTGAAAAATGGGGCACAAAGAGGCAAAGACAGTAGGGAAAATAGCTAGGCATGTGCAGGAAGGGTATAGAAAGTTCCATAGCTGTCCATTTCTTCTACAGCAGCAGCAGCTGTGCATATACACTATATTTGCAGGTACATTTGGACCCTCAAACCCCTGGAAGAGGGGTGAGGACAACATATATTCATTGTGATGCCAATTAGACCAGATTACATGTGTCCAGTGGACACGTGTGCAAAATGGGCAGCTATGTATGAGGTGAGATTTTTTTTGTGGGAACAAATTGCCCTTTTTTTCAGGTGAGAGTGGGATGTTGGGGAGGGATGGTAGGTTTATTTGGGGAGGTAGGCTAGGTAGGTTAACAGACAAGACACACAAAATGCATACAGGGCCGGTATATGACACATGTGGGGGGTTAACACCTTGGATGAGGAGGGGTATTTTAAAGTCGCAAGCCCATGAGCCCCCAACTGGAAACAGTGGGACTGAGGTCCCCACCCATGGGCAGTCACCACTGCACCTTCACGGCCCTGAAGGTGGCTGTGCTGGGAGCTGTGTAGGATGGGCAGGCTCACCCTCTAATAGTGCCACTCGGCCCTCAAGCTGGCATAGCCGCTCTTGATTCTTCAGATCGAGCACCCTATGCACCACGGCCCGGACCTGTTGATGGGTGACAGGTTCCCCAACGTGCCCGCTCCGAGGAGGGGTGAGCCTCATCCCCTGCAGCGGTTCCATCTGAAGGTGGTGCAGGGCCCACAGAGGAGGAGGTCCCAGGCTGGGCCCCAGCTGTGCTGGTGCCCGGTGCCATGGCCAGCTAAGGTGGGACAGGTGAGTCCACTGGGACTGGCCTTCCCATATGAGATGTGTTGTCACAGGTTTATGACAAATATGGGTTAGTAACAGTCAACAGTATTCAGGATTAGTTATAACAGCATGCATAGGTATTCCCATTAACCCAACACACCAGATTTAACACAGTTGCAGAGCAAGCAGAACACATGTATATATGGAACAACAGTGGCCATTACAGGAGCATGCAGGTTTCATTGATGGCAACAGGCCACCAATACGGGTGTATTTTCACATGGCACATGCATAGAAACAAATGTGAATATTTATAAGCCATTAGGACATATGTCCCAACAAAAGTTTGGAGTCTACACATACCAGTTGAGGAGTGTCATTGGGTTATTATGCACATATGGTAGGGGTGAGGGAGAGAGTTCAATTAACAACTAATATATCCTTGTAGTTCTCACAACATTCTTAGTCACTGCAGTGGTCTTTCCCTTACATGTATTATTACACTACACAGTGGCCTTATATTGTACACTGGTATGTTTATAAATTATTATATACGTGACCTGAATTTTACATACAGGCATGACAGGCTGCAAGTGTTAATGCAACATATGTTGAGAATTGCTGTCATACACTTTGGGTGAGGTGCTAGAATGACAGGTTTGTGTCCATATACATTCTCTGAGTATGTACATGTTTAACTATCAGTTATATGTCATTGACAGTTGCCTACATTTCTTGGATGATCACACTGAATTTTCAGGGGAACAGGGTACCGAGCTGGTGATATGGGCCATTTATAGGTTCATAGGTTCATAGGTAGATACTAGGCTATCTGCCCTAGGGCATTTATAAACCTAGCCAGAGTGTATTTGGCTTCCACCTCCCTATTAGATTAGCCTACTGTGCCTCTGTAAAGTAGGTCACAGAAGGTACCCTTTTAAGATTAGTTTACTGTACCTCTGTCTAGCAGGGACACAGAAGAGATCCCAGGGGTGAATTTGCGATTTCCCATCCACGCGTCCAAATTTCGCTTGAAGAGGGTCAGCGAGGGGCATTGTCTAACATGAATTGGGATTCTATTCCAGAGTGTGGGGAGCCTCTGGGAAATTAATCTGTCCCTCCAGCATGTCCTATTTATTTTTGTGCTGAGGTTTAGGTCCCTGGAGTGTGTAGCTCTAAGGGACTTGGAATTTTTGAGGTGGAGCATGTCCATTAATTCTAGGTTTGACATGGCTTTGTACGTCAGGCATAGATCGCCTCTGAGTAGGTGGTAAGCCACTGAGTAGAGCTGGAGTTTCTTTAGTCGAGCTGCATAGGACATCTGTTTGTAGCCCATGATCCTCTTGGTGAGGTACTTTTGGGGTCTCTCAAGTTGCTGCATGAGTCGGGTAAGGTACATCCCAAAAGGGGCATTGTATTCAATTATGGGCCTGATGAGTGATGAGTAGAGGGGCACAATGACCTCTCTTGATCAAGATGCAAACCCTTTCGTGATAAGGTGGGCTATATAGAAGGTCTTTCTAACCACTTTGGGAACGTGATTATCAAAGGAGAGATTACTATCTATGTTGGTCCCCAAATCTCTAATTACTTTTTCCGTACTTAATGGATTGCCACCTATGTGGTAATTTGTGGGCACCTTGTTTTTCCCAAAGGGGATGACTATGCTGTTTTTAGCATTTAGCTTGAGGCCGTGGCTCTGGCACCAAGCATCCGTCTCTGTGAGACCCTTTTGGAGGATGCTTGTGTCAGCTGGAGATTCAATTATGGCCCCCAGTTTGCAGTCATCTGCGAACTTGGTCAGCCATAATCCCCCCATGTTAGCCTGAACCTCAGAGAAGTATATACCAAACAAGAGAGGTCCCAAAACTGAGCCCTGTGGGATGCCCCTTGTAACTGGTTTGGATTTGGACATGGCACCTGTGATTCTGACCATGAGGGTTCTATCTCTGAGCCAGTTTGCAACCCATTTTGTGATATAGGGGTTGATATTTAAGCTGATAAGCTTATTTATGATGCCCGAGTGGGGTATTGTGTCGAAGGCTTTTGCAAGGTCCAGGTAGGCTGTGTGGACTACCTTGCCCTCATCTTTGTCAAAGGCAGATCCTGCCTCTTAAACTTGGTTGACTTTTTCGAGACAGTCACCAAGGCCATTGATGAGGGAAAGGCAGTCCATACAGCCTACCTCGACCTGGCAAAGGCCTTCGACACAATACCCCACTCAGGTATCATCAAAAAACTCATCAGCTTGAATGTAAACCCATACATTACAAGATGGGTTGCAAACTGGCTAAGTGACAGAACCCACAGGGTCAGAGTTGCTGGAGCCATGTCAGACTCAAAGCCTGTCACAAGTGGTGTCCCACAGGGCTCAGTCCTGGGTCCACTCTTGTTTGGCATCTACTTTTCTGAAGTACAAGCAAACACAGGAGGGTTATGGCTGACAAAGTTTGCAGATGACTGCAAACTGGCATATAGTCGAAAACACATCTGACACAGATATCCTCCAGAAGGGCCTCACAGAAATGGATAACTGGTGCCAGAGCCATGGCCTGAATTTAAACGCCAAAAAATGCATAGTCATACCCTTCGGGAAAAACAAGGTTACCCCTAGCTACCATATAGGTGGCAATCCACTGCAGAAAAAGTCATCAGGGATCTGGGGACCCAGGTTGACAGTAGCCTTTCGTTTGACACTCATGTTGCTAAAGTAGTTAAGAAAACCTTCTATATCGCCCACCTGATCATGAAGGGATTCACATCTAGATCAAGGGAGGTCATCGTCCCCCTGTACTCATCACTCATTAGACCTATGATTGAGTACAATGCCCGTTCGAATGTATCTGACCAGACACCTGCTGCAGCTTGAAAGGCCCCAAAAGTTCCTCACCAAAAGGATAAAGGGTCTCAAAAATATGTCTTATGCTGCCCGACTGAAAGAACTCCAGCTCTATTCAGTCTCATACCGCTTGCTCAGAGGTGACCTGTGCCTGACATATAAGGCCATGTCAAACCCAGATTTGATGAATATGCTTCACCTCAAAAAATCTAGATCCCTCAGAACCACAAGGGCGGGAGACTTAAACCTTGACACGGTTATAAATAGAACGTACTGGAGGGACAGATTCATCACCCAGAGACTCCCTATGCTGTGGAACAAAATCCCAGTACATGTGAGGCAGAGCACCTCTCTGGCCTTGTTCAAGAGGAATCTTGACCAATGGATGGGAGATTGCAGATATACCCCAGGGATTACTTCAGTGTCATTGCTTGACAGAGGCACAGCAAAATGATAGGCATAGTTTTTATTCAAACTAAAGGGGTGGCGAAAGCCACATAACTATGGGCTAGGCTTATAAATGCCCTTGGGCAGATAGCCTAGTATGAACCTATGAACCTATGAACCTATGGCTTTGGTAACTGTTTCAAAGAAATCAACTAGGTTTAAGAGGCAAGAACTGCCCTTAACAAAGCCTAATTGGGTAGGGTCCAGTGTCTGGAGGCTCCCAATGTCTTTGTTTATGAGTTCCATGATAATACGCTCCATAGCTTTACAGACCAGCCTAGTCAGGCTTATGGGGTGATAGTTTCCGGGGTCCGTTGTGGCACCACCTTTGTGGAGTGGGACCACTGTAGCTGTATGCCATTCTTTGGGTACATATCCTGTAGTAAGGCTAAGTTTAAACAGTGACTTAATGTGAGGGTTCAGTTCTTCATGGAGCTCATGTAAGACACAGCCTGGGACACCGTCCGGTCCCATAGATGCTGTGTTTTTTGCTTTGGAAAGGCAGCTTTCACCTGTGCATCTGTGATGTCAGGGAGGTTACATTCAGTTGGGATAGGCATTTGCTCCTTTGGGGGGGAAGGGGGGGAGAAGTTTGCGCTGAATCTGTCTGCCAGGATGTTGGCTATGTCTGTAGGTTCAGTATATTTTGTACCGTTATGTGACAATTCAGAGCATATCTGATAGTTTCCACCCATGTTCCTGACATAACTAAAGAAGGCCTTGTGATTATCTTTAGTGTCTAGGGCAATTTTTCTTTCGAAACTGGCCTTTGATGATTTTATGAGGGATCGAAGTTTCTTGCTAATGTTGATCAGAGATGCCTTCCCTTTTTGGGATTTTGCTCTGTCATGTAGTAGCTTCCTCCTTCTGTTGTATAGCTTATTTATGGCTGGGGTCCACCAGACCGGTCTCCTGTTTTTGGAGGAGTGAGTCTTGGTTTTATTTTGGATAGCACGATCCATGCATTCCTGCAGGTGCTCATAGAATGCATTTGTAAAGGATTATGTGGATTGGGCTGTATTATCCTCTGGCCCAGGGGCTTTGAAGGATTCCACCTCAGTCTTGAGAAGTGAAAAATTGGCTTTTGTGAAATTCTTTACAGTGATTTCCTTGGCTGGGTCTGGACATGCTGGACAGATTGGAACAGTTGTGGGGTATGAATATGCATACAACTTACAATTTGAATATTCTAGCAAATTCTGTACTATTGTTGGGTGTAATTATGCATACAGCTTTCTATCTGAATATTGTATCAAAATCTGTACAGTTGTGGGGTATGATTATGCATACAACTTAGTAGCACTCCCAGGATTCAGACCCCTACTGTGTGTGACAAAATATTATAGCTAACATCACAGTACACTGTGCTAACAGGGAATTGATGTAAAGCTTTTGACTGTTTTCTAAGTCTCCCTAATGTGTACAATATGACTGACTTCTTGGAACTTCCAACATTGTTATGCAGTACTTCATGCCCATTTTATCTGCATACCACTGTGTGAGTGACACTGCTTTAGATGCAACAGTACTATTTATAGTATGGAACAGATTGCATGAGAGAAGACTAAACAGAAGCACTCCAGGGGTTATACCTTTATTTCCAGACTATTACACATTTATTTCTGCTGGTACAACACTTTCTAAGGCTCTTATATTTATTTGTTATGACAGTACATGCAGACTGATTATTAACCTGCCTCACGACACAGCCTTTGCAGCCTAGCATCTTGGGCTTGCTGGTTTGCAGCCCGCTCATCTACAGCTGTCAGAAAAATGCAGTGATATTTATCTATACCTATCCATAGTATACACAAGCTAGGAAATTATTTACTACTTCGTAGAATGAGTACTTACTCAGTACTGGGGCACTGGGCATCTGCAGAGACTCCTGGATCCACTGTTCCAGTACATCCCCCCTCTAATGCTTCAGGTCAGCATAGTGGTGCCTGACCTGCTCACCAGTCCAGGGGATACCTGTGGCACTGCTGGGGTCATGGGCGAGACTGTCTCAGGCCTACGTTTTATACTGCAAGCCCTGGTACTGGCCCTGCAGTAGTAGTCTCTGATCATGGTGTTTTACCAGGAGCCATACCATGATTTTTGACTCCTGGATGCCCAGCGCTGCGCTCTAAATCGAGTGCCTTCACTCACACCAGCCATTCTGCCTGCAGTAGGAAGCTACAACCAGTTATGGGAAGTATTCCCGCCTTTGGGGTTTAAATATGGCCATTTTCCCACACTTCCCTGTGATTGGCCAGTTTTGAAAAGGCTACGCTATGGGCACACTTGCTTACATAAGGTTGGCACTGCTTAAAGACATATACCACTAGGCAGATTGAACTGGCTCTCCTCCACATTGCTTATACTTGCTAACTTGAGCTGTGCTGTGGTTAGCATTGCTTAATAGTTAATTAGCACTATATTTGCCATTTGGCAATGATTTAGTCTTCATTACAGGTTATGTATGTGTCTGGTATCTGTGATTCATTTGTACATACACTGTATGGGGACCTGGGGAGTTTTACACTTTTTTACAATAATACCTCAAATCTATGCTTACTGCAGTACTCCAGTTCACATATTTATGTTCTGTGGCAGGTTATACAACATCACACTGTACATAGATTTAGTTCACATGTTTGGTTTGATTTTCCTGTGGTGAGGATTAGTTTGCTGATACCTCATTCATAACTATTGCTATGATGGCTTAGTGGTTAACTACTGTGACTATAGTGTGTCGGATCCTGAATTTGAGCCTTGCAGAAGCAGTTTATTTTTTTGCTATGCAGTACAAGGGCCATTGGATACAGTGTGATTAAGGTGCTTTTGAGTAGTTATAAGTGGGTTTGCATGGGGGCAAGCACTGCCTACACAGGTTAAGCAATTTAGAAGCTTACTGGGTGTAGGACACTGTAGCCAGAAATTAGCAGTGCTTACCTCCACGCAAACCCATGCACACAGCCTTAAACTCGCTTATTAGTGCTGACATATGCTTACTACTGCTTCTTGCTGCTTAACCTAACTACTGCTTTATGCATAATGATACTGACACCTCACATGTGCATTTCCTGCAGTACTCCAGGTCGTATATGTGTGTGTATGTATATATATATATATATATATATATGTTATTCCATGGGTTATGCAACATACATATTACTCATAATGTTCTTTGCCATGGGAAATGGTATGTCTCAGTTACCTTCCTGATCCCCCCTCCTTTCTCACTTACATTCATGGGACAGTCCCATTAGAATAGGTCCGTCTATCCCCTGTACACCTCGGCCCATAATGTCTTACCCATCATTCCTTCCACCCCCCTCCCTCCTCCACATCAATCATCCTTCCTACAGGTTCCATCCGAATGTCTCCCCACCACTACACATTGCCTACTCTCCACTTCTAGGGACCCATCATGTAAGTTGTGTCACTCCATGGATCTTCAAGGTTCCCACACATTCAGTCCACGAACATACATATCCTTCTTTGCTTACCTGTAAGGCATGGTATGTTACCCCAAGGACTTTTTTAGCAGAATTTATGGGGTCGTCCCGCTAGGGATGAACATGCATTTGTTTAAGATTAGACTTTGCAGGCTGGCACTGTTTGTCCCACTGGTAGTATCTTGCCAGTAGTCTGGTTAGCATTGCTATGCAACACTTAGCAGTGCTTAATATTTGATTTGCATGATATTTGCCTTTTGGCATTGATGTTTTCTTCATTACATGTTATATATGTGTCTTGTATCCCTGATTCATGTGTACGTATGCTGTATGGGGTCCTGTGAGCTTCAACACTTTATTGCAATAACACCTCACATCTGGCCTTACTGCAGTACTCCAGTTCACATATTTATGTTATATAGCAGGTTATACCACTTCACACTGTACATAGAGTCAGTTCACATCTTTGGTTTGATTTTCCTGTGGTGAGGATTTGTTTGCTGATACTTCATTCATATCTATTGCTATGATGGCTTAGTGGTTAACTACTGTGACTATAGTGTACAGGATCCTAAGTCTGAGCCTTGCAGAGACAGTTTATTTTGTTGCTGGCTGTTGGATCCAGATTGATTAAGGTACTTTAAAACAGTTATAAGCAGGTTTGCATGGGTTTGCACGATGGTAAGCACTGCTAACTTCCGGTTACAGTTTCTTGCACTCAGTTAGCTTCCACTTTGCTTAATCTGTATAGCCAATGCTTACCCCCAAGCAAACGCACTTAGACACGCTTACTACTGCTTATTTGTGCTTAAATCTGCTTACTGGTGCCTTATTCATTATGACACTGACACTTCACATGTGCATTTTATGCCGTACTCCAGTTCACATTTAAATGTTATTATGTCGGTTATACGGCAAAAAGATGTTAAAATATGTTCGTATGCAGATTTCACATGGAAAATGATATGTGCTTCAGTGGGACTTGAACCGGGAATGCCATAGCTGTGCTGCTTCATTTGCATATATATCCCTTGTTATCCTCTTCAGCCTTTTCAGCTGCTTTAACTGTAGCTAAGCGATGGGCAAACCCATGCACCTATGGTTAGCTGTACTCGGGGTATTAAAAAAATAAATACAAGGGTTTCTTCATTATATTTCAATGTACTGTTGCTGTTGAACACATGGTGACTGTTGGAGGGGATATGCGGACATCGATGAGTGGTCTCGCTCATTTATTTACACTTTCTTCTGTTCTACTTTGCAGGGGCATGTTTATTCTGAGAGCTCTGCTCTCAGACACACTCCCTGCACTTGTCCATGTTCAGTGTAGGATTTGGAGCTCAGGCAGTGTACCTTCATTAATATGCATGGCGTGCTGCTGTCCTCCTCTTAAACTGCCGCTTCCATGCAGGACTAGATTAGTCCTGCATGGAAGATTAGTAAATCTGGGGGAATACTTTTTACTAGGCAGTGCAAGTCAAGAGTTCAGAGATTACAGAGATATACTTAAAATAATTCAATAGTACAGTTCTGACATCACAGAAAAACACAGTCTAATCTTCCTAGTTTCTAGCTATTTCTAAGAGAAAACACAAGTCTGAGATAAACTTACATATAGAGCAAAGGCAGTGCTGAGTTGGATGGTCAAGACAAATTGCTTAGTGCTCTCTGATTCTCTCTGTTTTTAAAATCACATTCCTGGTTCACATTACATCATTCTTCACACTTCCCTGGGTTCCATTACATCAGTCTTCACACTTTTCTGGGTTGCCAGGCAAACAGGATACATTCTTTAGTAAGCTCACATAAGGCCAGGAAGCAAAGCCATTAAGTACATTTATGCATGCAAATTTTGGCCTTAAAACAAAAGCAAGAATTTCTTCATCTAGACTGGCCGGAGCTGTGTTTTAACATCAAAGCGTCACAACATGCTTTGCTGGGTCAGTAGAGTGCACTGTTGTCACATTTTTTCCAGTTCCACAGGTGACACTGTTTTACCATTTAAGACAACAAGCCTGTGGTTTACATTAATATTTACAGATGACAGAATTATCTCCAAAATTCTATCTGACTAGGCTGGCAGCCTTCATCTATCTTCACCATATCTTCACATACTCTATTCTTTATTTGATCACTGCTCCAGTAGATTTAGGTATATAGATAGATTACCATAGCACAAATTGACTGGGAGTAGGAAAAATGTAGGTTCAGGAACCCCTGCATAATGGTCACAGCAAAGCCGGTCTTAAACCTGGAGAAGGAATCTAGTGTTGCAGTGCTTTGTAAAAGTGTGGACAAGAGGACAAAGTTGCTGATATAGAATACTTCTGGCATCGAACATTTCCCAAAAAGTTACATATTAAGCCAAGGCTCTGGTAGAGTGAGCCTTGACCTTGCCCGGAATAGTTTTGATGTAGTGCATATAACAAAAAGAAATAGCATGAAGCAACCATTTTGAAATAGTCTGTTTTGACATTGTCCTTATTTCTTACCTTCACAAGAAATGAACATCTGATTGGACATTCTAAAAATGTTTGTTCTGTCAAGATAGTACTGAGTTTTCTGTGGAAATTCACAGTATGGAATATCCCTTATCTGTTATTTTTAGGTGCTGGAAAGAAGACAGGCAGATGATGGATAGCTTTGCTTAAGGTAAGTCTGGAAACCGCTTTAGGCATAATTGAAGGATTAATGCTTAATGGACCTTATTTTTGTAGAAAATTAGATAAGGTAGACCCATCATGAAAGCTTGCAACTCAGATATTCTTCTTGCAGAGGTTAGAACAATTAGTAAGAATGTTTTCCATGTTAAGAACCTCAAATCAGCCTGATGAGGTGGTTCAAATGTTGCAGCAACACTTAGTTTTTGTAGCACAAAATTAAGACCTCAAGGAGGAAACACCTGTTTCCTAGGACACTACTTATGCAACACCCCTTTCAAAGCATTTTCACATTGGGTTGTTTTGAAAGAGGAGGATCCATGGGAAGACAGGCTGAAATGGCCAACAAGTGAACCTTGACTGAGGAGTAAGACAGGCCATAGGACATTAACTCACACAAATGCTTTAGAAAAAAAAACACTAGCACTGAAAGGGTGCTAGTCCTTTTTTGGCATCAACCAAAAAAAACGTTTCCATTTGCTAATATATGATTTCCTACAGGCCTCCATTAATACTTGCTGCACATCTTTAGAGAAAATGTACCTAAAAGGTATTAACATTCTATTATCCAGGCAGTCGGTTGGAGATGTTTGAGGTCAGGATGTATCAGACAACCCTAATCTTGTGTAAGTAAAACCAGTCTGTGAGGAAGCTTGTTGTAATTGTCTTTGGCCATTTCCAAAAGAAGGGAAAACACTGTTGTGTGGGCCAGAAGGGAGACACCAAAATTATCTTTTGGGTGTCCCTCTGAGTTTTCAAAATGACCTGCAATGCATATTAGTGGAAAGCATGGAAAAGCATACAGAAAGATTCCTGTCTAAGGAAAAGAAAATGCATCTGTCTTCCAGAATTTTACCAACTGATTGTTGTGAGCAGAGATAAGTAGAGCTATTTAAGGTGTTCCCATAGCTGGATCAGTTCTTGGAAGATCCCTGATTTATTTTTCATTCATGAGAGTCTGTCATGGTCCTGTTTTGCTTATCTGCTACACAGTTCTGCTCTTACACTATGTAAGATTTTACTATAAAGTTAAATCCCAGGCAACCATGGCTATTCAAAATAGAAGGTAAGGTCTGCTTGTTCATGTATCACATCACTATGGTGTTGTTTGTAAACATGTGCAGTGGCCCCAGACAAATGGTTGAAAGAATTGAAAGTATTTATATGCAGTGACATCTCTTTTATGTTTATTTCTTTTTGTTTTTGTCTGTCATTTTTGTTCACTACAGTGAGCATTCTTATAGCTGTGTATGAGAAGTAGCAGTGCCTGTGAATCTATAGAAGCATGTCAGCTCAGTCTATGCTGTAACACATAGCTTTACACAATACATCAGTCAGAGACTTACACAGAAGAATAAAACACTCTTCTTAAAAAAAAAAAAAACAGCCAGATTCAATAAAACCTACATGGCAATAAACTGTTTTGGATTCAGTAAGCAGCTCTACATGGTGTGTAGAGCCATGAAGAGCTGTACAAATAAGGTAAACACAGTGGTATGATAATTACAGCATACGCAGCTGAATTGTATGGTAATCAACCAATCCAAGAGGGAGGAGCTATTCTACAAACTAGAAAGCAGCTGTGCAGACTCAGTGCTGGCATTCCCTGTGAATTCCAAAACCTATTGGAATACAACCATGGAAAGGAGTCTACAATTAAACATTGTTAGAGGCTGCTGTTGCTTTAATTCATGTGTATGTGCAACAGGCTGAAGTCCATGCTGCTGGTGCTGCTGCTAATAGACCAAGGCCAAGAGGGAGAAGAGTTTTCAGACCCCCATTAACTTATCACAATCAACATGACATGGAAATTGTAGAGTTCTGCAGGGTGGATAGAGACACACTACATGAACTCTGCAAGCTCTGTCATCCTCAACTCAGACCCAGGGCAAACTGAGGGCAACCCATCCCAGTGGAGACAAAGGTATGTGTAGCACTTAGAATATTAGCTACAGGTACCTTTCAGAGACCAACAGGGGGTAATCTGGGGTGTCACAAGTATCAGCATCCAGGATCCTCCATCAGTTCCTGAATGCTATGCTCAAACATACTAGTGACCCCATATATTTTCCACATATTCCTGAGGACAAGGCCAGAATTATGCCGGAATTCTACCCTGTAGCACTCTACCTTGAAGTATGGGTACCACAGATTGCACACATGTAGACATTAAGGCACCATCCATGGAACAGGAAAGGCTCTACATAAATAGAAAGAGCTTCCACTCTATTAACTGCCAAGTCATGTGTAATGCCAAGGGAATCATCTTGAATGTCTGTGCTGGCAACCCAATCAGTTACCATGACTCAGATAGGAATCTCTCTACATGCACAGAAATTCATGGATTTTGTAAGCACAAACTCCCTGGACCAGATAGTCAGTACCTCAACCAGGGTTCCAAATATACTGGATCTGCTCCTCACTAATACTGGAGAATGCTGCACACCTCCTACTGTAATGCCTTCCCTGGAAATGTCAGACCAAAAAAATGGTCTTCTTTGAAGTAAAAATAAAACCTGGACCCCGGCTAAGCCTGGAATATTCAGAAACTATTCTAAGGCTAACCTCTTGCTAGTAAGTGAGAACCTGGAAAAATGTAAGCTCCCATAAACCCTGAGAACACTGCTGCCTATGCAGAACTTTTCACAGAGGCAGCTGTACCCACCAGAAAGAAGTACAGAACTAACTCAAAAAACACAAGCCACCCTGGTGGAATCACAAAATCAATAGGCTGTGTAACAGGAGGAAGAAAATCACAGCAAAAATTAGGAGATACAGCACCCAGCAGGATAAAAGCAGTCTCATCAAACTAAACAAACAATTCAGAGGATAAATAATGTCTACCAATGCCAAATCTGAGGTATGTTTGACCTCCCAGGCCAAGAACAAACACAAAGTATTATTTAGCTATGTCCACAACCTCAAAGGCAATTCAAAATTGTGTACAGAGCTCATTGTAAATGGAATCACCTTTACTGAGCCAGAAGATGTAGTAAGCCTCCTGGCTGATAAATTCAGCTCCAACTTTACCCCTCTCTCCCCCTCAACCTTCCTTCAGGAAATATCATCAAATATAACTCCCCCTACTATCACTAGGAAACAGGTCCTTAATGCTCTCTCTCTAAGACCAAGAACACTGCATCAATGGGCCCAGACAATATCCAAGGATGCCTTCTAAATAGCATGAATCATGACCTATCAGGGCCTCTGGAATTACTATTTAACTGTAGCCTTGAAACAGGCTTCATGCTTCATGAATGGAGAAAGGCAACAGTCATCCCTCTGCAGAAAGGTGGGCCATCTACAAACCCTGGAAACTACAGACCCATAAGTCTCACTAGTCCTATATGTAAAGCCATCACAGAGATGATCAGTAGAGATATAGTAAACCTCCAGACATCGGACCCAACCTAGTTTGGTTTCGTCAAGGACAGATCAAGCCTACTCAACTTGGTGGACTTCTTTGAGAAGGTCATCAAAGCAATGGATGAGGGTAAAATCATGCACACTGTCTACCTTGATCTGGCCAAGGCATTTGACACAATACCCCACTTGGGCATTGTTGACAAACTCAGGAGTTTATGGACAAACCCGTATGCCACCTGGTGGATAGTCAACTGGCTCACAGATAGAACCCAGGACATTAGAATTGGGGAGTCCACCTCTACAAAGAGGCCAGTCACAAGTGGAGACCCTCAAGGATTAGTCCTTTGACTGCTCCTTTCTTGCATTTACTTCTCAGAAGCCAAGGCCAATGTCAGTGGTCTCTGGATGACTAAATTTGCAGATGATTGCACATTAGGAGCTGTCATTGAATCTCACACTGACACTATTGTTCTCCAGGAGGGGCTGACACAGACAAATAACTGGTGTCAGAGCCATGGACTAAAATGGAATGCCAAGAAATGCATGTAATAACAGCAACATATCCTTATTTTTGTCAAAGCAGAAATCCAGCTTTGCTCCCCACCATCAAAAGAACAGGCAATGCTACACTTTGTAACAAATCATCAGTGAGATGCTAAAAGTGCTATCAAATGAACTGTTGTTGAAATGTGTACAGATTTAACACTGAACATTCCATTTTAAGCTATTACCAATCATGTATACCTGTGAAATGCTGTGACAAACATACCCATGCCATTGATACACTTCTAAGTAATGCATACAGGTAACAGTAGCATTTGCAAATTAATATATTATATAAATATGAAACAGTTTTTTCTTAAATAACATTTTATCATCTGCAGTATATAGCTGAAAAATGCAAACATTCCTTCTCAAATTCAATAGTCTTCTGTACAGATATATCCCAAAGTATTAGCCTCTTTTGTTTCTCCACATAAACATGTCTCTTCACCTTCAGGTTCCTTAGCTATGTGGTTACCTTTATATGATGTAGATATAGGGCTGGTAGCATAGTGAAGATGCAAACGAGGTGTGGGCTCATTAGAATTACTGAATCCCAAAGGCTTGGCTGCATATAGCAAATGTAAACATAGTACAAGCGGTCCCTCAGTGTTTCTTGCTAATGAATTTCAACTGTGAATGATTACTGGTAGGGAGAAGGAAAACTCAACAGCAATGTAGACTGTCCTACATCTAGTGGGTGTGTCAGGTTAGATTTACAAAGTGTATATAAGTAATTTTATCAAGGTTGGAAATCTATGTAAGCAGCACACAATTCACAGGTTCTGTTCATTAACATCCAACCTCATTTCATTTGTTGACAACTGTTTATTATTTATAGGTTCATAGGTAGGTACTAGGCTATCTGCCCGAGGGCATTTATAAGCCTAGCCAGAGTGTGTCTGCTTTCACCGCCCCATTGATTAATTAACTGATCCTCTGTCAAGCAGAGCCAATGAAGTGATCCCAGGGGTGTATTTTCTGTTACCCATCCACTCTTCAAAATTTCTCTTGAAGAGTGTTAATGAGGGGCTCTGCCTGATGTAATTTGGAATTTTGTTCCAAAGCATGGGGAGTCTCTGTGACAGGAATCTATCACTCCAGCATGTTCTGTTTATTGTTGTGGAGAGGTTTAGCTCACTAGATTGCGTGGCTTGCAGTGACTTGGATTTCTTTAGGTGGAGCATGTCCATCAATTCTGAGTTGGACATTGCTTTGTAAATCAGGCAGAGATCACCTCTGAGTATATTTGAAGCCAGTAATCCTCTTGGTGAGGTACTTTTGTGGTCTTTCCAGCTGTTGGAAGTGTCTTGTGAGGTATATCCCAAATGAGGCATTGTACTCTATGCTGGGTCTAATGAGGGACGAGTAGAGGGGCACTATAACCTCTTTATTTCTAGATGCGAACCCTTTAGTAATTAGATGGGCGACATAGAAGGATTTCCTAACTACTTTGGCAATATGATTGTCAAAGGAGAGATTACTATCTACCTGGGTCCCCAGATCTCTTATTACCTCTTCTGTATTAAGGGGTCTGCCACCTATGTGGTAACTCGTGGGTGTTTTGTTTTTCCCAAAGGGGATGACTATGCATTTTTTGGCATTTAGCTTGAGGCCATGACTTTGACACCAGGTGTCCGTCTCAGTAAGGCCCTTTTGGAGGAAGTCCGTGTCAGCCAGAGAGTCAATTATGTCTCCCAGTTTGCAGTCATCATCAAACTTGGTTAGCCATAGTCCTCCTGTGTTTGCCTGTACTTCTGAAAAGTATATGCCGAACAGTAGCAGTTCCAGGACCGAGCCTTGCAGGACACCACTTGTGACTGGTTTAGAGTCTGACCTGGAGTCTGTTATTCTTACAGTGTGAGTTCTGTCTGCAAGCCAGTTGGCAACCCATCTCATGACGTAGGGGTTTATATTTAAGCTGTTGAGTTTTTCTGTAATACCCGAGTGGGGAATGGTGTTGAAAGCCTTGGTGAGGTCAAGGTAGGCTGTGTGAACCACCTTTCCCTCATCTATGGCCTTGGTGACTGTCTCGAAGAAGTCAGCCAGGTTTAGTAGGCATGATCTGCCCTTAACAAAGCCGAACTGGGTCAGGTCAAGTGTTTGGAGGTTCTCAAAGTCTTTGTTAATGAGTTCCATGATGATAGGCTCCATAGCCTTGCAGACCAGGGTAGTCAGGCTTATGGGGCGATAGTTACCAGGGTCCATTGCAGTCCCTCCTTTGTGGTGAGGAATAACCGTTGTTGTGCACCATTCTATGGGCATGTAGCCTGTAGAGAGGCTGAGGTTGAACAGTGTGTTTAGGTGGGGGGTTAGTTCGTTCTGTAGTTCATGCAAGACGCAGCCTGGGACACCATCTGGTCCCATTGACGCTGTGTTTTTGGCTTTTGAAAGTGCTGTTTTCACCTGTGCATCTGTGATTTTTGGGATACTACACTTTTCTGGTATTGTTGTGGGCCCTTTTGGAGGTGAGAGGGGGGTGAAGTTTGCACTGAATCTATCTGCCAGGATGTTGGCAATATCAGTAGGTTCAGTATATTTTGTGCTATTTTGAACTAATTCAGTGCATATCTGCGAGTTGCCACTTAGAGTCTTAACATAGCTAAAGGAGGATTTGTGGTTATCTTTTGATTCCTTTCTATTTTTCTTTTGAAGTTAGCCTTGGATGATTTCATGAGGGACCTTAGTTTCTTACTGTTACTGATCAGGGATGTCTTTCCTTCTTGGGATTTGCTTTTTTTCTGAACTAATTTCCTCCTTCTATTGTATAGCCTGTTTATCGTAGAGGTCCTCCAAATTGGTTTTCTTCTCTTACGGGAGTGAGTCTTGGTTTTGCTAGGGATGGCACGATCCATGCACCCTTGTAGGTGCTCATAGAGTGCATTTGTAAAGGTTTCTGCATCTTGGGCAGCGTTATCCTTTAGCGTGGGGGGCTGTGAAACATACCTCCTCTGTCTTAAGTAAGGCAAAGTTTGCTTTAGAAAAGTTTTTTATTGTGGTTTCCTTTGTTGGGGGTGGTGGGGGGATGTGGACATCCAGAGTGATTAGTTTATGGTCTCATCTAACCAGTGACAGGTTGACCTCAAGTGTGGAACACCTGTCGCCCATGTTGATGATGACCAGATCCAATATGTTTTCACCTCTGGTAGGGGAGTTTACCAGCTGATCCAGGGCATTTGAGTTGATGAATTCCAAAAAGCGCTGGATGTGGGAATTTGTACTCGAGTAGTTTTCCTAGTGAATGGTAGGGTAATTGAAATCGCCCAATATCAGGGTGTTTGGTAGGACCTTCATTTTTTCCAGTGTCTCCAGAGAGGTGGGGTGATGGTCCTGGGTCATGGAGGGTGATCTGTAGCAGGCCACAATTTGCATTGCAGATTTGCCCGATGTTAGTTGCACATGGATGATCTCAGAGGTATCATGCTATGCCACTAACCTGGAGTTGTAGGAATCCTTGATGAATATGGATACACCCTCTTCTTTTGTGTTTCGGTCCATGTTCTGTGGCTGAAATGTGTGGTATGAGTTGTAGCCCGGTAGTGCTGGGGTGCTCCCTATAGCCTTGAACCAGGTTTCAGTTACTGCACAGATGTCGACGTTCTCCATACTGAGGAGTGCTTCGAGCGCGTGCATTTTGAGATTTAAACTCATGGCGTTGAGTAGCATAACCCTCATTTTTTTGTTACTTGTGCTATTTATGGAGGTGGGTTTGACTTTTGAGCCTTGCCTAAAAAAGGCACTATGGAGGCAGCAAGAGCCTTGGCCAGTATTTGAAAGCCTAGGGATGACAGGTGCAAGCCGTCTCTTGCGAAGCAATGCAACTTGTCGAGCATGTCATCCCAGACTGAGAGAGACACTGGATCCCCTTTGAATGACACCAGAAGCTTAGCCAATTGTTGAAATTGATAATTTTTCTTTATACTGAGGTATCATTCTTGGTGAGGGCAGGATGCTACTCAGGGTCAGGGTCATACCAGCCTGGGCCACATGATCAGAGAGCTCTTCCATGTCTCTTTTCATGTAGTCCAGGAAGGTATGTCTCATGTCATTCACACCAACATGAACGATGACAGAGTAATATTTGTAAATGTTCTGGAGTGACCTGAGTGCTTGTGTTATGTGGCGGATTCTGGCTCCCAACAGGCAGCTAACAGTAACCTTCTGCTTGTCCAGCCTAGTGAGTGGGACGTCAGTGTGCCTAACTATAGAGTCACCTATTACTAGTGTGTTAGGCATGTTATTTCGCCTTAAGGGCTGTGATTGTGCGGCACACTGATTTTGTGTTTTATGTGTTGTCTGGTTTGTGATGGGAAGTGCAGGTTGTTTGGTTGTCTGCTTTGGAGGTCTCTGATGCTTTTGCAGGTTTTTATTTAGAGCCTTCGAGTATGATTTTGTGTATTTATGTGTATTTTTTGCCAGTGCTGTTTTAGTAGGTCTGTGTGCTGCTGGAGGTGTGGTGCAAGTGTTAACCTTCTCCTCTTGACTGTCTGTTCCAGTCTTGGGTGGAGACAGCTTAGCTTCCAGTATGGCTGCATAATTGCATCTCTAGCATATGTTACTGTTTTGTGGTAGGAGAGGGTTGTCTGTGTACATGAAGCAGTTGTAACATTGCCTCAGGATACCAAGATTCACCAGCTGGACTGGAGAGTGCACCTGAAGTTGTCCTTTGTTCATGCCTGAATAGTAGGGTGATCTGCTTAGTCATTTCATTGTTGAGGGGTGAATAAAGAGCCTTACCCTGCTAGGCAATCAGTGTCAGGGTATATTAGTGCTTGCTATTAGGTCTGAGCAAGTGCTGGGCTATAAGATGCTTTATGAGTGCTTAGGTTGAGAGTTAGACTAGTTTCAAGGGAAAAACTGAAGAGGAGAAGTAGTGGAGCTGGGAATAATTTAACCGTAGCTAACCGGCACTGCCCGGTGCGCAAAACCGTGCGAATGCGGTTTTTATAGTAAGGAAATAAAAGAGATAGAAATTAGTCCAAAATGGCCAATAAACTATTAACTTCTGGACTGGAACCACTCCTCCAGGAACAGATAGGTTGCTCAAAGCTCCCCTCTCTCACAGGTGAACAGAGAAACTTCCTTCTATCCAAGTAAGGTATGGGCAACTCAGAAACTAGTATCACAGCCCTGAATTCAGCACTAGCCTGAAAACAAGACTATACTTGATTAGAAAGGCAGGAAACAAGGAATTGTTTTTTTGTTTTTTGTTTTTTTGAAAAGATAAGACAAAAACAGTAAAAAATACACTTAAAACAACTTTAAACGACTACAAACAATCAGAAAAGACTATGGCACTTTAGTGTGTAGCCTACAACAGTTAAACAAATTATTTAAACAAAAAGCAACTTTTTAAAAGTGCAGGCAATCAAATAAGTACAATATGTGAAAAAAAAGCTTTTAAATCACAATAAATGCTGGAAAATCTGCATTTTGGCGGAAAACAGTTAAGTACAGCAAGAAAGTACAGAAAACTGATACTTAATCAGTCCAAAGTCTCTCTTCTAAGCTAGAAGGCTTGTATCAGTTTAAGGCTTTCTAGTGCTACCCAGTAGGTGAGTTACATGAAAGATGGGAAACAAGCGCAGATGTGGTCTTTTAAACCAGAAAGTTGAAAGAGACAAACAAACTGTCCAAATGGTCAATAAACTATCATTTCTGGGCCAAGAACCTCATGGTAGACAGGCTACCTAGTGCTTACCACTCCCACTGATAAGCTAGAAGGCTTTCCTCCAACACAGAAAGGTTTGCGGGGCTCAGAAGCTTACCAAAAGTCCTGGATACAGCAACTCTGTATCTTGACTAGGCTAGTTGCAGGAAAGGTGGGAAACAAGCACATGTGTGGCTTTTAAACCAGAACGTTGAAAGAGATGGAAAAAAAACTGCCCAAACGGCCAATAGCTACAATTTCTGGGCCAGGAACCACTCCTCTTGTGGTAGATTGGCTACCTAATGCTTACCACTCCCACTGATACGTTAGAAGATTTCCCTCCAACACAGAAAGGGTTGGGCACTCAGAAGCTTACAAAGAGTCCTGAATACAGCAAATCTGTACCTGGACTAGTCTAGCTACAGGAAAGGCAGGGAACAAGTACAAACATAGGCTTTTAAGCCAGCAAGTTGAAAGAGATGGAAAACTGCCCAAACGACCAAATAAACTACAATTTCTGGACCAAAACTCACTCTTCCCATGGAGGATAGGCTACCTAGTGCTTACCACTCCCACTGATAAGCTAGAATGCCTCACTCCAACACAGAAGGGCTTGTGGGGCTCAGACACTTACTAACAATCCTGGATACAGCAACTTTGTAACCGGATTAGGCTATTTATAGGAAAGGCGGGAAACGGGCACAAGTGTGGCTTTCAAACCAGAAGGTTGAAAGATTTGGAAAAAACTGCTCAAACAACCAATAGCTACGATTTCTGGGCCAGGGACCACTCCTCTTGTAGTAGATAGGCTACCTGATGCTTACCACTCCCACTGATAAGCTAGAAGGCTCCCCTCCAACACGGAAAGGCTTGGGGGCTCAAAAGCTTACAAAGAGTCCTGGATACAGCAAATCTGTACCTGGACTAGGCTAGTAACAGGAAAGGCAGGAAACAAGCACAAACACAGACTTTTAAATCAGAAGGTTGAAACAGATGTGAAAAACTTCCCAAACAGACAATAAACTATCATTTCTGGGCCAGAAGCCACTCCTTCTGTGGTAGATAGGTTACCTAGTGCTTACCACTCCCACTGATAAGCTAGAAGGCTTCTCTCCAACACAGAAGGGCATGGGTGGGCTCAGAAGCTTACCAACAGTCCTGGCTACAGCAAATCTGTACCTGGACTACACTAGTTATAGGAAAGGCAGGGACCAAACGCAAAACGGGCTTTTAACCAGAAAGTAGAAAGAGATGGAAAAATTGCCCAAATGACCAATGAACTACAATTTCAGAGCCAAAACCCACTCTTCCCATGATAGATAGGCCACTCAGTGCTTACCACTCCCACTGATAAGCTAGAAGGATTCCCTCCAACACAGAAAGGCTTGGGGGGCTCAAAAGCTTACCAACAGTCCTGGATACAGCAAGTCTGTATCTGGACTTGACTAATTACAGGAAAGGCAGGAATCAAGCTTAATTTTTTTTTTTTGTTACAGAAAAACAGCTAAAACAGCAGTTAATACAATTCAAATTGTAGTGCAGGCCAGCACAACCGAGTGTGTAGCAACACTATGGCAAATATAGTTCAAATAAATGCAATTAAATTAACAAATGGCTTAAAAACATATTCACGCATGTCTCCAGACAGAAGACGTTCTAGCTGAGAATCGAACGGGATAACGTCTTACTGTCAGGCGACAGTACTACTGCAGCACCACCACCGCAGTGTTTTATATATATATATATATATATATATATATATATATATATATATATATATATATATATATATAGGTTCATAGGTTCATACTAGGCTATCTGCCCTGGGGCAATTATAAGCCTAGCCCGATTCTGTATGGCTTACGCCACCCCTTAATTTGAGTATACTGTGCCCTTTTTAAGGTTTAGTTTACTGTGCCTCTGTCTAATAGTGACACGGGAGTAATCCCTGGGACAAACCTACAATCCCCCATCCACCTATCGATATTCTTCTTGAAGAGATTCAGTGAGGTGCTCTGCCTCACATGAACTGGAATTCTATTCCAGAGTGAAGGGAGCCTCTGGGTTATGAACCTGTCCCTCCAGCAAGTTCTATTTATTTCTGTGATAAGGTTCAAGTCCCTCGAGCATGTGGCTCTAAGGGATTTAGATTTACTGAGGTGGAGCATGTCCATTAATTCTGGATTTGACATAGCTTTGTATGTCAGGCATAGATCGCCTCGAAGTAGGTGGTATGCTACTGAGTAGAGCTGGAGTTTTTTTAACCGAGCAGCATATGGCATCTGTTTGAGACCCTTGATCCTCTTGGTGAGATACTTTTGGGACCTCTCTGATTGCTGCAGGTGTCGGGTAAGGTACATACCAAAAGGGGCATTGTATTCTATGATGGGCCTGATGAGGGATGAATAAAGGGGCACGATTACCTCTCTTGATCTAGATGTGAAACCCTTCGTGATGAGGTGGGCTATGTAGAAGGTCTTTCTAACCACTTTGGCAATGTGGTTTTCAAAGGAGAGATTGCTATCAACTTGGGTCCCCAGGTCCCTAATAACTTTCTCTGTACTTAATGAGTTTCCGCCTATGTGGTAATTTGTGGGCACATTGTTTTTGCCAAAGGGTATGACTATACATTTTTTGGCATTTAGCTTTAAACCATGGCGCTGGCACCAGTTATCTGTCTCTGTGAGACCTTTTTGAAGGATGTTTGTGTCAGCTGGAGAGTCGATTATGGCGCCCAGTTTGCAGTCATCTGCAAACTTGGTGAGCCATAGTCCTTCCACATTTGCCTGTACCTCAGAAAAGTATATACCGAACAAGAGTGGTCCCAGGACAGAACCCTGTGGGACGCCGCTTGTGACCGGTTTAGAGTCTGACATGGCTGCAGCAACTCTCACTCTGTGGGTTCTGTCTTTGAGCCAGTTTGCGACCCATCTTGTGACATAGGGGTTTATATTTAAGCTGGATAGCTTATCTATGATGCCCGAGTGGGGTATTGTGTCAAATGCCTTTGCAAGGTCCAGATAGGCTGTGTGGACTACCTTCCCTTCATCTATGGCTTTGATGACTGTTTCGAAGAAGTCAACCAGGTTCAAAAGGCAGGATCTGCCCTTGACAAAGCCAAACTGGGTAGGATCTAGTGTCTGTAGGTCCCCAATGTCTTTGTTTATGAGCTCCATGATGATCCTCTCCATAGCCTTGCAGACTAAGCTAGTCAGGCTTATGGGGCGATAGTTTCCAGGGTCCGTAGAGGCTCCACCTTTGTGAAGTGGGACCACTGTCACTGTACGCCATTCTGTGGGCACATATCCTGTAGTGAGGCTGAGATTGTATAGCTGTTTTATTTGAGGGATTAGTTCCTATTGGAGTTCATGTAGGACACAACCTGGGATGCCATCTGGTCCCATGGAAGCAGTGTTTTTTGCTTTGGAGAGGGCAGCCTTCACCTGAGCATCAGAGATGTTTGGGAGGCAGCCCTCTTCCAGAATAGATACTTGCTCTTTTGGGGGGGAGGGGGTGGAGAAGTTTGCACTGAACCTGTCTGCCAGGATATTGGCGATGTCTGTGGGTTCAGTGTATTTTTTGTCATTTAGAATCAACTCAGAACAAGTCTGGGAGTTGCATCCCAGGTTCCTAACATAACTGAAAAAAGCCTTATGATTGTCTTTGGTGTCCTGTGCAATTTTTCTCTCTAAGCTGGCCTTGGAGGATTTTATGAGGGATCATAATGTTTTGCTAGTACTGATCAGAGATGCCTTCCCTATTAGGGATTTTGCTCTATCATGTAGTAGCTTCATTCTTCTGTTGTACAGTTTATTTATGGCAGGGGTCCACCAGACTGGACGCCTGCCTTTGGATGATTGGGTCTTGGTTTTGTTTGGGATAGCATGATCCATGCATTCCTGGAGATGTCCGTAGAATGCGCTTATATAGGATTCTGCAGTTTGGGCCATAGTTTCTACTGGCCCTGGGGCCTTGAAGGATTCCACTTCGGTTTTGAGAAGTGAGAAGTTCGCTTTTGAGAAGTTTTTCACTGTGGTTTTCTGGGCTGGGGCTGGGGTTGGGATGTGGACATCCAATGAAATTAATTTATGGTCTGATCTTACCAATGAGGGATATACTTCTGGTGTGGAGCATAGAGTCCCCATGTTGGTAATGATCAGGTCTAGTATGTTGGCCCCTCTTGTGGGAGTGGTGACTAGTTGTTCCATAGCATTTGAGTTTATAATTTCCAGGAACCTTTGGGCTAAGGTGCTGGGGCTTGAGTAGTGCTCCCAGTCAATGTTTGGGTAGTTGAAGTTACCCAATATAATGGTGTTCGGAGAGATCTTCATGTTCTCCAATGTTTTCAGGAAAGCCGACTGGGATTCCTGACTTTGATAGGGTAGTCTGTAGGATGCTATAAACTGAAAAGCAGTCTTGCCCACTGTTAGTTGCACATGGATGGTCTCCGATACTTCGTGCAATGCCACTAACCTGGAGGTGTGGATATCCTTGATAAATATGGAAACTCCCTCCTTTGTGGTTCGGTCTGGGTTTTGGGGCCGAAAAGCATGATATGAGGTATAGCCTGGTAGTGCTGGGGTGCTCTCTGGAGCCTTGAACCAGGTTTCTGTCACTGCACAGATATCGATGTTCTCCATATTGAGGAGAGCTTCGAGTGCGTGCATCTTGAGGTTAGGACTTCTGGCGTTAAGCAGCATTACCCTTAGTTTCTTGTTCCTTGTGCTGTCTATGGGGGTGGGTTTGACTTTTGAGCCTTGCCTAAAAAAGGCACTATGGGGGTGGCAAGAGCCTTTGCCAATATCCGAAAGCCCAGTGGTGACAGGTGCAAGCCGTCCCTAGCGAAGCAACATGGCTTGTCGAGCATGTCATCCCAGGCTGACAGACACTGGATCCCCTTTGAATGACACCAATATTTTAGCCAATTGTTAAAATCGATCATTTTGTCTTTGTACTGTGGCATCATTCTAGGTGAGGGTAAGATGCTGCTCAAGGTCAGGGTCATACCAGCCTGGGCTACATGATCAGAGAGCTCCTCTATGTCTCTTTTCATGTAGTCCAGGGAGGTACATCTCAGGTCATTCACACCAGCATGTACAATGACTGAGTTATATTTGTATTTGCTTTGGAGTGACCTGAGTGCTTGCGTTATGTGGGGGATCCTAGCACCCGACAGGCAGCTCACCATGACTTTCTCTTTATTCAGCCTGGTGAGCGGGATGTCAGTGTGTCTGATAATAGAGTCACCTATTACAAGAGTATCAGGTGTGTTATTCAGCCTTAAGGGCTGTGGCTGCTTGGCACACTGACTTTGTGGGCTATGTGTTGTATGTGTTTTGTTTTGGGGTAGCGTTTGCTTGGATGTCTGCTTTGGAGGTCTCTGTTGCTTAGGTAGATTTTTATTTAGAGCCTCTGGGTATGTTTTTGTGTATTTATGTGTTTGGTTCGCTGATGTGGTGGGACTATGTGATACTGGAATTGTGTTGTGTGAGGTTACCTTCTCCTCCTGGCTGGTTACACCAGTTTTGAGATGAGAGAGCTCATCCTCCAGTTTGGCTAAATAGTTGCATCTCTCACATATATTTGAACCTGTTTGGAGGAGGACAGGGTTGTCCGTGTACATGAGACAGTTGTAACATTGCCTCAAAATTCCCAGATTCACCAGCTGGACTGGAGAGGAAACCATTGACTGACCTTTGGACATGCTAGAGTAATATAGGGAAACTGAATTTAAGATGGACCAATAGAGGACAGGGTAATCGTAGAAAGCATAAGAGTAAGTAGTGCTTATGGTTTAATAGTGCTAACTTGTAGGATTACTTAATTGGACCAGTGAAGGGCCTTAGAATGAGAATATGGTGTTTAAATTGAGAGATAGAGCAGTTCTAAGGGAAAAAGTGAAGAGCAGACTTTGTGGAGCCAGGAATAGTTTAAACAGTTTAAACCCAATTAGGCGGCGCTGCCCGCTGTTGCGCTATGCATATATATATATATATATATATATATATATATATATATATATATATATATATATATATATATATATATATATATATATATATATATATATATATATATATATATATATATATATATATATATATATTTTTTTTTTTTTTTTATGAAGGGAACAGAGCAGGACTAAGAGGCTACAGGGGTTGTCCTTCCCGAATGCTCTTTTTGTACACAGTAGGAGTGCCTGAAATCAGAATATGATCTCACTGCACTCAGTTGAGTGAGCAAATAAAATGGACCCAGAAGGAGTATCCAAATACAAATCTACAAGAGGGGCGGACAATTTCAAAGCCACCAACATTAACACCGACACAAGAACAGGGAGGGTGGGAGGGGAACTAAGTGTAGAGAGACAGCCGCAACTTCAGTTGAGTTAATATTCAGTGAAAAACTAAATAAATAAATTAAATACAGTACTATATGCAAAAGAGCAGATAAAAGTGTACTTAAATTCACTTATACGTCCAGCTGATTTCAGGTAGATGTTAGCCGGCCAAAGCTCTGATATTAAGCAGAGATAATTCAAAATGTAGCAATTATATAAGGCAAGACAGAATGTCAGTGATGAGCTGAAACTACCCCCCACTGCTATCAATGGCTACACAGAAATTCTAAAAAGTACTCTGTAGACAGACAGCCACAACTTCAGTTGAGTTAATATTCAGTGAAAAACACAAATAAATAAAGTATGGTACTATATGCAAAACTGCAGATAAAAGTGTACTTAAATTTACTTATACATCCAGCTGATTTCAGGTAGATGTTAGCCGGCCAAAGCTCTGATATTAAGCAGAGATAACTCAAAATGTACCACTTATATAAGGCAAGACAGGATGTCAGTGATGAGCTGAAACTACCCTCCACTGTTATCAATGGCTACACAGAAATTATAAAAAGTACTCTGTAGATAGACAGCCGCAACTTCAGTTGAGTTAATATTCAGTGAAAAACACAAACAAATAAATTAATTACAGTACTAGATGCAAAAGAGCAGATAAAAGTGTACTTAAATTCACTTATACATCCAGCTGGTTTCAGGTAGATGTTAGCTGGCCAAAGCTCTGATATTAAGCAGAGATAAGTCAAAATGTACCACTTATATAAGGCAAGACAGAATGTCAGTGATAAGCTGAAACTACCCCCACTGCTATCAATGGCTACACAGAAATTCTAAAAAGTACTCTGTAGAGAGACAGCCACAACTGCAGTTGAGTTAATATTCAGTGAAAGACACAAATAAATTAAATACAGTACTATATGCAAAAGAGCAGATAAAAGTGTACTTAAATTCACTTATACATCCAGCTGATTTCAGGTAGATGTTAGCTGGCCACAGCTCTGTTATTAAGCAGAGATAAGTCAAAATGTACCTTTGTAGAAATATTTTGTTTGTACTAACAAACATTTTGGAGTGTTTATTTTATAGATTGCTTTCATTTCAACTACTTTTCCCTTATTATTTATTTATTTTTTTTTTTTGCCAATGTTTGTGTGGTGCACTGCTGAGCACAAACAAGGGAAACATAGAAAATCAATGTCAGATTTGGCTGTGCTTATCTCATTTGTGAGATACTTAGTGCATGAACTAGACTAGTGGTCCACATAGGAAGCAGATAGGACACCTGCAGAACACCTGCTGACGGGGCATCTGTAAAAGTGCAAAGGTAAAAAAAAATACATTATTGCAATTTTTGCTTTCCATCAGTGTTGCATGAAGGTTAGCAAGGTTTCCTAACAGCTGCAGTCATTGAACACCTACAGACAGGACTCAGAAAGCCAACAATTGAAAATAGATGTATTCAATTCATTCTGTTGGCTCAGCACAAACACACTGAGGGGAGTTGTGCAGTAGTTAACACAGGAAACTTAAGAATGAGTAGGAATTTGTGGAAATCTCAGGTCACTAGTCTTGTGACAGCAGGTGTTATTGTATGACTGTAGTACAAATGGTCCCGAGTTCTAGTACAGGGTGTGCAACCTATTTTTATTGTTGTGACAATGCAGTTTATAGCAATGAATTGTAAAATAGACAAATATTTCAACATTCTTGTGGCAACAGGTGTAAGTGTAGGACTGCCATGCACATGGTCCTGGGTTCTAATACAGGACATTTCAGATATTTTTACTGTTGTTCCATTTCAAAATATATTAATTCTCACTTATAACACTATTTTTTTACTGTTGTAACAGTGTAGTTTATAGCAATGAACTGTAAAATAGATAAGTGTTATTTCAACATTCTGTTTGACTGCCATACACATGGTCCTGGGTTCTAATACAGGACATTCCAGACATTTTTCTGTTCTTCCATTTCCCATTATAT
Source organism: Protopterus annectens (assembly GCF_019279795.1). Taxonomy (NCBI): domain Eukaryota; kingdom Metazoa; phylum Chordata; order Ceratodontiformes; family Protopteridae; genus Protopterus; species Protopterus annectens. The sequence continues at coordinate 583,228,352 of NC_056732.1, forward strand.
TCACTCTCACTTATATGACTTTAGATAGTGGAGTTTATATGAATTATATGTATGAGGGATAAGACACCCCTAGTGTGTTTTCAGATGTATGACTGAGAGTATACTGTTTACTATATTTTCCATTGCTGTAGGTCAGGTGTCAGATATGGCTGGAGTTAATGAGGAAGCTGCCCAGTTTAGGGCACAGAAGTGGGGTGTCCAGGAGTCCAGGATATTTACTGGATTCTTGGTAAACCACCAAAGCCAAACACTTCTGCAGGGGACAATTTTGTCTCCCAGTACAAGTCTGAGGTGTGGAGTCATTTGGCTGAAGCTGTAGCCAATGCTACTGGCATCCTGTGCAGTGTAGACATAATTTTAATGACCTATACAGATGCAAAAGGGATGCCTTGAATTGTTGGTTGACTGAATTTGAGACTGCAGACATCCCACAGTTGTGTAAATATGACAATAAGAGAGTATCTGTAATACCTAGAAAGTTAAATATAGGCAAGGCTGTTATGCATAATGCTCTTCTGCTTTTTTCTGTTCTTTCCCCAGCTAATGTCAACATACAGTTCAATCAATGTGCTCATGCTGCTCTAATAGACAGACTGAGGGAAGTGAGTGGTATTACACAGCACAAGAGAAGTATTATTGTAGCTTTAAAAGTTAAAGATAGATTTTGTTTTTTTTATACAGTTGTAGCAAATTGAACATGCCTATCCTAACTGCAAAAGCAAGTATACATGCATTAGGCTGTAGCACAAACCAACTTTAGGAGTCAAATATAAGACTGTAGTCAGAGATTCTGGGTTCAAATACCATGAGTCACAATTAAAGTACTGCATTTTTTCAATAACATTTACATTAAATTAAACTTCATACAAGTGGCATAAATGCCCTGCTTTTAACTGTAATCCGTATAATTGGAATACCCATATGTGCAATATATGCACATTTCAAGGATTACTTTCAGCAATCTGTAGGTATAGCTTGTATTCGTTAGGATGTATACTTAAATGCAATACTTTAGATAAAATACTTGCATAATTGTGTTAATGCATTGTATGTCACATATGATGGTACTAATTTTCTCTCTTTTTTTCTCTCACCCCATCCCTTATCTCTCCTTTATTATTTTTTATTATGTGTTGTAAAAATGCATCCATGTCGTGCATGGGTACCAGTCACTAAATGCATCGTCAAAATGTCTCCGTGTCATCCATGGGTACCAATCACTAAATACTACACAGCACAGCATGATTGTCCAGTCCCAGTGGATCAGCCTGCTCCACTCCACCTGCTTCAGCACCAATGCCCAACATGTGTGGGACCCAAATTGGCAGAACTGCCTCTGCTTCACCTGCACTACCTGTACCCTCAAGTAGTACTGCCTAGGAAGCTGGTGCAATGGTACCCTCTGAGAGCAGTGGCAGAGGTGGGGATTTCATCACCCACCAGGAGATGCCAGGGTTGGTGTGTGGGGTTGTGCACCACACCATTGGTGTACACCTAAGCCCGATGGAGAGGCTGCTCTTCCTCATGGTATGTAGTAGGAAAAGATGTCAAGCACTCCAGCTGCCAGCAGAGTAAGGGAGCAGTGATGACAGTTCAGTGGGGGATGACTTTATTCTCACTTTCTCTATGTTTGATGGCATGAGTGTGTATTGTCCCCTTCCTCACCCCAATCATGGAATCCACTCACCTTCTGTATCCCTCACTATCCTTATGTAATGTCTTGTCTTGCTTGTTTGCATTTGCCTCCTCACCTACCCAAATTACCTAACTCAGCAATACCCATGCCCCTTACCCAGAATTCCTTTCTTACTGAATTAAAAGAAAGGAGACAAAAAAAATATCATCCCATACATAGCTCTCCATTTGACTTGTGTCATCTTGACACACTTGACTTGGTCCAGTTGGCTACACAACATGATTATGTTATTGTCACCCCTCTCTGTGGAGGTGACAGTCCAAATTCAGTTAATATTCTGCACATATCAGTTACAACTGTTGAAAAAATGAATAACTATGGTTCTTTCATACCTCCCTCTTACATGTTCCAGTATTGCTTTCACTTTGTTCCTCCCCCTGCTTGCTCATCATTTCACCACTTTCCTATCTACCCCATTTTAACCCCTATAATCTGGTCAAAAAATAGAATCACACAAGTACCAGAAAAAGAAATAGATCCCTTCACTTTTTGGCCTCTATGTTTGTGCAGAGTTTGGCATCATGCATCACCTCCAAGCAATGGTGAGTGGCTGTACAGTGCTGTTGTTAACTCAGCATAATGACACTTAACCCCACTGTGCTATGGCAACACAAACAAATCTACTATAAAGAATTCATGTCATTGGATTATCACTGTTTGGATTCAAACCCAGTATCACCTGGGCTCAAAAATAAATGTGTTAAGTCATTTACACCTGCTGTCACAAATTTAGCTAAGCAGCAGTTGTGTTTCATAAACTCAGCACTAACTCTCAGACTTTTAGCAATGTGGCTCATGTTTGCACACTGCTTAATTATGTGCAAAAGGGAAAGTAATGGAAATGTGTATCTTGCATGTGCAAATACTTTGCCAACCATTATGCAAACCCGCTGCTCAGCACTGCACTATGCAAAGTCACTATTAGCATGTATTAGTGCTGTTTACTGCCCATTTACCATGGACAATGATGTTTGCAGATGAAATTGTGATATGTAGTGAGAGTAGGGAACAGGTGGAGGAGACCCTGAAGAGGTAGAGATATGCTCTAAAGAGAAGAGGAATGAAGGTCAGCAGGACTATGACAGAATATATGTGTGTGTGAATGAGAGGGAGGATAGAGGAATGGTGAGGATGCAGGGAGTAGAGGTGGCAAAGGTTGATGAGTTTAAATACTTGGGATCAACAGTTCACAGTAATGGGGAGTGTGGAAGAGAGGTGAAGAAGAGAGTACAGGCAGGATGGAGTGGATGGAGAAGAGTGTCAGGAGAGATTTGTGACAGGCAAGTACCAGTAAGAGTGAAAGGGAAGGTCTACAAGAGGGTAGTGAGACAAGCTATGCTATATGGGTTGGAGACAGTGGCATTCACAAAAAGGCAGGAGTCAGAGCTGGATGTGCCAGAGTTAAAGATGCTAAGATTTGCACTGGGTGTGATGAGGGTGGACAGGATTAGGAATAAGTATATTAGAGGGTCAGCCCAGGTTGAAAGGTTTGGATATAAAGCCAGAGAGGCAAGATTACATTGGTTTGGACATGTGCTGAGGAGGGATGCAGACTATATTGGGAAAAAGATGCTAAGGATGAAGCTGCCAGGTAAAAGGAAAAGAGGAAGGCCTAAGATAAGGTATATGAATGTGGTGAGAGAGGACATGAAGGTGGTTGGCGTGACAGAGCAAGATGCAGAAGGCAGGAAGAAATGGAAACAGATGATCCGCTGTGGCAACCCCTAATGGAAGCAGCCAAAGACGACTGTCCATTTACTCTTTATGTCATGAAACTACATGTAGAAACATAACAAATTGAAGGCCCTAGCTAAAAATCTGTCACTTATTTACAATGCAGCCGTGTGTTACCTCCCCCATGCACTGCAGCCCTGGTGTCTCAGTACTTTTTCACACATATATCAAATACATTGCATACATTAATATGAAATGTTGTGTGATATAAAATGCACATCAATCTGGTAACATGCAGAACTAGAACTATCTTCACAGTTGAACATGAACACATCCATCAAATGACCCTGAGAACTATTGACCCATAAACCTAACCAGCCTTATCTGCAAGACTTTGGAAATAATCATCATGGACATTATCAACAGGGGCATAGGTGACCTTTAATACTCTTGACCCAACCCATTTTAGTTTTCTGAAGGGTAGGTCTTGCTTATTAAACTTAGTGTACTTCTTTGATAATGTCCCCAGAGTCCTGGATGAGGGAAAAAAAAACATACTGCCTATGTTTATTTAGTCAAGGCCTTTTATCCAATCCTCCTTTTAAGTATCATAGAGAAAGTCTTCTATCTGGGGATTAACCCATACATTACTAGATGGGCAGTCAACTGGTTCACCAACAAAATGCACACTGTCAAAGTTGGGGAGTCCACCTCTAACAGTAGACCAATTACCAGTACAGTACCACAAGGATCTGTGCTGGGCCCTCTACTGTTTGGAAACTGTTTCTCTGAAGTCCAGGCAAAGGTAGATGGCCTGTGGCTTATGAAGTTTGCAGATGACTGTCAACTGGGCAAAATCATATATAGTCTCCCAATGATGTTAAGATATTACGGAAAGGGCTTACACAGACAAATGATTAGAGCTAAACTCATGGACTGAAATGTAACACAAACAATGCCTCATTGTCCCCTTTGGCAAAGAAGTGCCTATGCTAATTATGATATCCATAGCATCCATCTAATTGCAAACCCAGTGGTGTGAGATTTGGGAACATAGGTTGATTGTAATCTAAAATTCGATCACTGTGTGTCCATAGTGGTAAGACACACATTCTACATTGCACACCTCATAAATAAGGGCATCGCATCCAAGAGCAGGGAGGTAATAGCTCCACTGTACTCAACCCTTATCAGACTACTAATTGAGTTCACTGCTCCCTTTTGTATGTACAGTACCTCACCATACACCTGCAACAACTGGAGAAACCACAGAGGTTTCTGACCCAGAGAGTCCAGGGTGTCCAAAACATGACATACATGGAAAGATTGAGCCCTGTCACTGTGCTCACTATAATACAGGCTGCTGAGAGGTGACCTATGTCTGGCCTAAAGAGCAGTCTCAGACCCTGCACTACTGTAAATGCTGGACATCCACAAATCAAATGGGACAAGAATAATTTGCTACTGGGATCTTGACCTAGTGTGTTACATAAATAGAACATGCTGAAGAGACAGATATATCTCCCAGCGTTTACCGTTCCCCTGCATGTGCAGCAGTGCTCCTCAATGACTCTATTCACGTACAACACTGACAACTGGATGGGTGATTGCAAGTTCACTCCAGGAGTGGCAGCTATGTCCCTCATTGACAGGGGCAGTCTGTGCTGATCACAAAATCACTTTGCTGTCAATGGCCATCTAACTATGTTCAATAAGAGTAGGTTTATTTTTACACGGCTATGCTTGTAAATGTCATAGGGCAATTAGGCTTGTAACTTCCTATGAATCTATGAAGCTTTGAACCTATGCAGGATTGTCGTCATCTTCTCTCTTACATGCACTACTGATGTCCTCCACTATAAGTTGTCCTGCAGCATTTTAAAAGTCAGACTTGTGCCATGGTGCTTGCATACAGTACTGAGCTCTGTAGTTTGTGTACTTAGGTAGGGGTTCTAGTCTCACTGCAGTCAACTTTCTGTGTGTGTGTGTGTGTGTGTGTGTGTGTGTGTGTGTGTGTGTGTGTGTGTGTGTGTGTGTGTGTCTGTGTGTGTGTGTGTGTGTGTGTGTGTGTGTGTGTGTGTGTGTGTGTGTGTGTGTGTGTGTGTGTATCTATCCAGATATGCATCAGTATGTATCCTACAATTACCACTTGCACATGCTTACACAACAATTTCATGCAGGGCTCCCAACATCTTCTCTCCTACACACACTGCTGATGTCATCCACTATAAGTTGCCTTGTAAAAGTCAAACTTGTGCCATGATGCTTGCTTAAAGTACTGAGCTCTGTAGTCTGTGTACTTAGATAGGTAGGGGTTCTATTCTCACCAAGCTCTGTAGTCTGTGTACTTAGATAGTTAGGGATTCTAGTTTCACTGCAGTCAAATGAGCTGTGTGTGCTTGTGTACTTGCTTGACATTACAGAGAGACTTTTACATCAGCACGTGGGACACTGTTATTACCATATACTCCTCACCAGAAACTGCTGATGTAATCAGCTATAAATTGTTGTCTGAGACAGTCCAAATTAGACTTGAGCTGTGGTGCCTTAAATACAGAGTTCTGTAGTTGATGTACTTGGGTAGAGTTTCTGTTCTCACTGCAGTTAACTGGGGGATATGTGTTTATGCATGTGTTTGTGCACTTGCATGACATTACAGAGAGCCTTTCCCACCAGCATGTGGGACACCATTATTACCCTATTATCTTCACCAGAAACTGCTGATGTCATCACTTATAAAGTATTGTTTGAGATGGTCCAAGTTAGACTTGAGCTGTGGCACTTGCCTTAAATAAAGTGTTCTGTAGTAGGTATACTTTGATAATTAGGGGTTCAGTTCTCACTGCAATCAACTGGGGTGTATGTGTCTGCTTGTGCACCTGCTTGACATTACAGAGATCCTTTTACATCAGTATGTGGGACACTATTATTAGCATATTCTCCTCACCAGAAATTGCTGATGTCATCAGCTATAAAGTGTTGTCTGAGACAGTCCAAGACAGACTTGATCTGTGGTTCTTGCCTTAAATACAGAGTTCTATAGTCTGTGTACTTAGGTCTGTTCTCACTGCAGTCAGTGGGGCTGTGTGTGTGTGTGTGTGTGTGTGTGTGTGTGTGTGTGTGTGTGTGTGTGTGAGTGTGTGTGTGTTTGTACAATTGCTTGCCATTATAGACAGCCTTTTACACCAGCATGTGGGGCATTCTTTATTTATTATTTTATTTATTTGACATTTGTTGACTGGGTTTGTCCGACTGAGTGAGAGACCTTTTTCAGTGGAGGCCCATAGAGAAAAACTTCACAATTAAGTACAACAATATACAATAGCAAGACTAGTTACACAATAATACTAGAAATGAGAAAAAAGCAGTGACAGGTATCTGTTAAAATCACACAGAATAATTACATATCAACATCATTCAGACTAAAATTTCTTTAGGACAGCATGTCGGTTACAGCAGCAGGTCTCAAGTATAAGCACTGTTTAGATAATTAACAGTCATTTTAAAAGAGTAAAAATCAAGATTAAATAAGTTTAAAGCTATGTGGAGTTTTAGAGTAAAAAATGAGAGAAAGAAAATTGGTAGGGGTAGGTTATTCAAGTGATGTATTCACGGAGGGTGATTACATGGACAGATCCATGAATTTTTCAGAAAGGTTTTAGTAGCAATTTTTAATTGATGTCAGTGATTTATGTTGTGAATATCCAATGGAAGCTTAGTCCATGATAGGGCTGGGGTGTAGCTGTAAAGGTTATGTCCTATTTTAGTTTTGGGCTTGTAGATAGAAAGAAGGTTTTGTTCTGAGCTTTGGAGGGACTGTAAAGGGGTGTAGACCAGAGACTAGAGAGGTAATGCTGAGACAGAAGATGGTCAGATACAATATGGAATTAATTTATTTCAAGCTGGGAGATAAGTAGTTGGTGAGGCAGCTCTAGTTATTTTAACTTTTTAAGAGCTAAACAGTGATGTGAGTGGTCAGTGGCAAATGTAGCTACTTTGTTATAGGTAGATTCTAGTTTTGTTAGGAAAGTGGCTTGAAGGTTGTTGAGGATTTGTGATCCATAGAGTAGGCTAAGGAGTAGGTAGGCTTGGAATAGGAAAATTGTGACTTTATTGGATAAGAATATTTTGTTACTGTAAAGGAACCCAAGCTTTTGGTGAGTTTTCTTAATGTTGTTGAGGATGTGCAGGTCAAATTTCAGACAGTCATCAATGATGACCCCTACTAGCTTGGTATGCAATTCCACACTGATAGGTATGTTATTGGAGGATGAAAGAGAAAAGGAGGATTTAAGATGAATCATAGATTTGGGGATAAAAATAAAAGAGTTTAGTCTTCACTGGGTTTAGTATTATATAGTTATTGGTAAGCCAGTTCTCTATAGCTAAGAAAGAATTCTGAGTCATAGCATTTAAATCATTGAGGTAGTATGCTATGGTTAATACTGCAGAGTCATCTGCACATTGAATGAGAGATGACTGTGGGCAGGAGGTAGACAAATGATTTGTAAAGATATTAAACAGCAATGGACCAAGCATGGATCCTTTGGGAACACCCATGTTTATAGGAAGAGCAAGTGAGGTTGCAGAAAGCCATTTAACGGATTGTAGATGGTCACTGAGGTAACTAGAGAACCAAGAAATGATGAAGGTGGATAGGTTACGTTCAACGAGTTTGTTTGAAAGACATGGGTGGGAAACAGTGTCAAAAGCCTTAGAGAGATCAAAAAATAGGCATGAGATCAGACTGTTTTGTTCTCTAGCTTGAAATATACTGTTAATGAAAGAAATGAGGGTGGTGGAGGTACTAAGTTTAGGTCAAAAGCCATGTTGAGTAGGAGTAAGTAGGTTCTCTGGAAGGAGGAAGTGAATGATTTGTCTGTGAATGCATTTCTCCAGGATTTTGGAAAGAGGGGATAGGATAGCAATTGGCCTGAAGTTAGAAAGTTCAGAAGAGTTACCTCCCTTGTGGATGGGTAAAGTGTAGAATTGTTTCCAGAGTGCAGGCACTTTATATTCAGTAATAGAATGGTTAACAAGAATGGAGACGGGGAAGGCAAGTAAGCTGGCAGCTTTGTGGGAAAAGTGAGGGGGTAGGCCATCAATGGAGGGGGAACAAGGTTTGAGCTTTAGTAGCAGGGTTTTGATATAGTTAGTAGATATAGTTTTGAGAGGAAATGGCGAGAGAAGGGTCATCTGGTGTAGGAGGGTTGGAGGGGAGGCTGGAATTTGGGTAGGAGTTGTTTTGGTTAGCTATTTTGCTAATATATTCTATGAAATAGGAATTGAAGTTGGTAGCAGTATCTAAGGGGGAGTTATTGGGGGAAGGCTGAAGGGAGGAGGGGTTACCAGGGTGAAGAATATGGCTGATGACATGCCAGAGCTTCGTAGGTTTGGGTAAGCGAGTGGTTGTAGGGATGCTATGGAAGTTCTTTTTGTCTTTGTAGATGGATTTTTTAGTGAGGTTATGAAGTTCTTTATATTGTTGATGAGGGGAGGAAAGTTTGGTATTGGAACAAACCTTCAAAGCTTTGTCCCGTTTTCGCATTAAGGAGTGGGTAGTCTGTCTTGGCTAAGGAAATATGATTGATTTTATTCTTATAGTTCTCACTGGGCTAGAGAGTCTAGTTTGTTGAGGAATATAGTGTTGAATTTAGTTACTGCATCATCAAGGGGTAGTTTCCTGAGAAAAGACCAGTTTATAGCCGAGAGATGGGTGTTTAGTGTGCTGGGCTCAAAGTCGGTTATTTGCGATAAGTTATGAACTTATCAGGTCTACTATAATGAGGAGAGAATCTAAGGACCTTGATTAGGCAGTGATCTCTGAAAGCAACTAGCAGGGTTTCTGGGAAGTGCTATTTAAGGGGGTGAGAGACTACTATCCAGTCAAGAAGAGAGCCATGAGTAGTAGATTTAATAGTAAATGTTGGTGTGGATATCAATTGGGAGAAAACATGTAGATTAATACAGGAGGTTGGACTATTAGAGAACAGGGATAGCCAATTAATGTTGACATGTCCCAAGACTATTGTTTCATTAGGTATGTGATGAGAGAGCCAGGACAGAATACTTTCAAGTATAGTGATGTTGTCGCCGGGGGGGGGGGGTGTATGTAGATTGCAGCTATGGTAATTATGTTATGGGTATTCATTTTATAGTTGCTGATTAGTATTTCGGCTGGGGGGGCAGAGGGTGTTGGAATAGATAGTGGTTTCACAGAGAGCTGGTTGGAAAACATGATAGCCACTCCACCTCTTTTACTATGGGTACTGTCAAGTCATACGATGTTGTATCCTGTAATTACCATAGCCTCCTCACCAGACACTGCTGATGTCATCAACTATATCTGATTTGTGGATGTGCACTCTTCCCACCAGGGCAGGGTCAGAGACTGGTCTGGAGGCCAGGCCAAAGTCACCTCATCGTATATGATCCAGATTATAGTAACATGGCTTTCAGTCTATCCACATATGTCATGGTATGGTTTGTAGGCCCTGTGTTTTCTTGGTGAGAAACCACTGTGGTCTCTCCAGCTGCTGCATTTATCTGTTGAGGTACATGCAAAAGAGAGCATTATACTCTATTAGTTTTCTGATGAGGTTAGAGTTCAGTGTTGTAATATAATCCTCAGATCTGAATACGATGACATCACATGATGTGCACAACATAGGATTTCAATACCAGTGTGGACACTTGGTGGTTGAGGTTCAGATTGCTATCTATGTGTGTTCCCACTGCTTGCATCACTGGGTTTCAGCATAGTAGTAGTATTGTCAATGCTGAAATTAGCAGGAAACTCCACTTTGCAGAATGACAAAATAAAGTCACATTTTTGCATTTATTTGTAGACCATGTGGCTTTTGTCACCAATCGTTTGTCTGTGTTATCCCTTCTGTAGTATATTATCATCATAGGTGAAGTCACTGATTGAACCCAGTAGGCAAGAATCAGCAAACATGGTAACCCAAAGGCCATATACTTTAGTCTGAACTGTGGATAAATAAAGTCCAAACAGTAAAGGGCCAAACACAGCAATGGTGACAGCTCTACTGGTACAGGTTGATTCACCAACTTTCACAGAATGTGTTCTGTCAGTGATCCAGTTGGTTATCCATCTACTGATGTAAGGGTTAATTCCCAGCTGGGTGAGTTTCTCAATAATACCAGCATGGGGTATTGTGTCCAAATCCTAGGCCAAATCAAGATATACAATATGCACAGTCTTAGCTTAATCCAGACCTATCACACAAAATCAATGGGCTGCGAAAATATCACAGATCGTCTGTCATGTGACACAGCACATACACCTTCTTGACACGGTTTAATGTACACTTCAACACACCCTCTGCACAGGCTTTGTTGCTGTAATAGGATGTACACCAAATACATCCATGTGAGTTGTGTGGGACAGCACCTGATGCATGCATGTATACACACATCCTGACTCTCCTCATCTTTGAGGTAGACCAATATGTCATCATGGACCTTATACTAAATGGACACTAGTAATATCCCAGCTGTATGCAACAGACCTGTGTGAGTTGTTAATGCTGAAATCATACCTGTTACATCTGTTAGATGTTCTCAAAGAGGTCATCAGAGACATGCATGATGACAATACTATTATCTATTTGACCTTCTTTGACAAGCCCGAGGCATTTGACACAAATCCACACTGAGGTATTCACTCAGCACTGTCATATGTGGCCATAAACACCTATATCACCAAGTGGGGAGACCACTGTATCACAGACATGGCATTAAAATATGTGGAACTGTGTGAAGTGAACTATATCTCAGGTCCATTGATCAGGCCAATAGATCAGGGTTGTTTGCTAGGCCCTTTCCTGTCCATTATTTAAGTCACAGACATCACAAATGACATACACATCCTGTGTCCAAACAACTATCTGAAGGACTACAGATTGTGGGGAATCATTGACTCCTACTGTGATATTAGTATAATGCAGACAATATCAACACACACCAAGGACTGCTGCCACAGTCATGACAACACTTACAATGACACAAAAATATGGGGTATTTGTTACATCAGGAAAACAAACATGCAGCCCAAGTATAATACAGACATCATACCCTATAATCAGACCAAAAGGTATGTTACCTGTATCCTGCTGTAGATGGTATGTGGAACATACACCAGCATGTGGCCACAGTGCTGACTACACCCTTATATTTAACACAACTATGGAGTATGTGAAGGACATCAACATCACATGCCATAATACCTCCATTGGTCACAGCCTTCATCACACTAGTAACTGAGTACAATGCATCCTTTATCATATGATCATAGGATCATAGGAAGTTACTAGGCTACTGCCCCTGAGGCCCTTATAAGCCAAGCCAAGAGTTTAACCCATGTTTAGACAAGTCAACACCCAGAGCCCCTGTCCAGCAGGGACACAGGTGGAATCTAAGGGGTGTATTTTCTGTTTCCCATCCAGGTACCCAGGTTGTGCTTAAAAAGGAATAATGAGGTACTGTCCTTGATGTGGAGAAGGAGTCAAGTACCTCATTACACATCTTCCAGTTATGTGTAACTGAAGTGTAACACTTTTACGACAGTGTGCTGTCACACATCTTATTGGCCATATCTAGTGTCATGAAGGGAGGTACTACCAGCCCAGCTATCTGGAATTTTGTAAATAATTATATGCCATTTGTGAATATTATTCATATGCTTGTGTTACAAATCTATTAGAACTGTATGTAATTTAAGATGGTTTGTACAGATGTGTGCTGAAGAGGCATTTTACAAAGTGCTGTTTAAAAATGGAGCAACAGCATGCCCTGCTGGAAGGGAACAGAAATGTAGATATGCTATTGTAACTGTTTAAATGTATATATCTTAACAGTGGAAACTAGAACACAAGAGGTCAAATTCAGAAAAATAGCTGAAATTAAATGACTTTAATGGCAGTAAGGAGACACAATGTCTAAAAGTAGGGAATGTTCTGCATTGTCTTGTAAGTGTTTTATTGTTTTATGACTTCCATCAAGTACCAATATTTGAGGAGAAGTCCTTGTGTATGTATTTTCACGGGTAGATGCTTAATGTAACCAGCTGTATCAATGGTTGTTTTTCACCTGGGACAGAGTCAGATGACAAGAAATTATGTCATTCTGCAAGCTATCCTAGCAGTAATAGTTGAGATATTAATTTGGGAAGTCTCTTAGTGAGAGACAGTATTCTGTAGTTTGTCTTTGACCTGACAACATCAAGATCCACTCACCATATCTTTCTTACTTGCTCTGAAGTAAGTTATTAGGATAAGTAATTCTATCATATACAGTCAAGAATATAGCAAAGCTTAGCTTCAATGTTTTTCTTTATTTATTTGAGACTGTCCTGCAATGTTGTTTTAAATATTTTCTGTGATTTTGATCTCTGATGTATCTGTAAATATATACTCAGTATTTTCTTGTTATTTTAATATTTATTATTAAATATATTTAAACCTTTCATTGTGGCTGACCTGTGTAGACACATTTAAGCTCTGACAGTACTTGCATATTTATTTGGTGACACTGTGTAGACCACTCCAGATAGCCTTGATCTTGAGCAAACTACTATTTGTATTGATAGTAACATTGCACAGTATGATTGGAACCCTTTGTTAAGGGCCTTAAAGTAGTTGATAAGGAACTGGCTGGTAGTAGTAATAATTGTCTTATAGTTTTGGCAGAAGGAAGCATAGCTAGTAAAATTGTGCCAACCTTTCCCAGGTGTGTGTGTGTGTGTATGTGTGTGTGTGTGTGTGTGTGTGTGTGTGTGTGTGTGTGTGTGTGTGTGTGTGTGTGTGTGTGTGTGTGTGTGTGTGTGTGTGTGTGTGTGTGTGTGTGTGTGTGTGTGTGTAAATCAGACCTCAAAGAGTGTGTATGTGTGTGTGTGTGTCAGTTACTTGGGTAGGGACATGAAGCACTGGTTGTACAAAGAGGGTGGTGGAGGTCTTGGCTTGGCCACTCATCTGAGATCTCAACCCTATAGCTGTGCCAGTGAGGAGTCTTACTGGGGATCTGGAGAAAGAGTGAGAAACCAGCCCTTGACTGACTGTGGACCCTGCGTGCTCTTAAGGGAAATTGCACTTGATGCAGAGAGCTGCATCTGGAAATACTGTGTGCGTGTACCTGTCATCCTCGCCCCCCATGGTTCTAGTGATGAAGATTGAGGCTGCTTGATTACAGGGCCAGTGGTGGGGCATCACACCTATGTATTCTTTTTGTGGGATAAACATCACTGTCTGATGGTGCGGAAACCCCATCAAGTTGTTACACCAGATACATGTGTGATACCTGTTCCAGTGATGCACACAGTACATTCATAGCTGTTTGACAACATTATTGGCATAGTTAACATTTGTGACAGTATGGATTGTGCCATATATATGCCATGCACACCAGTCAACTAGCCAGTATTGATCATAATGTCACATACAGGTATATCAGTGTTCCTCCTAACACCTCCAATAGATGTTACAGTGTCAGGACGGTTTGCATATCCTATAACTGAAAAGTTCATCTCTACTTGATTCCCAAGTAGACTATTCTCTATCTGTAAAGCCTAGCACTTACTCCTACAGTACTTGCACCTTGATAAAGCACTCTTATTATAGATAGTACCCCACCAGCCTAAAACCCACTTCCCCCGGAGTCCTTTGAAAGTCTCTTTATCTACTACTTCTAGTATGTCGAGGGATCAGTTGCTAGTGTCCTCTCCAGCTCAACTGGTGAACCTGGGAATATTGAGGCAATGTTACAACTGCCTCATGTACACAGACAATCCTCTCCTTCTCCCACAAAACACAAATACATGCGAGAGATGCAACTATACGGCCAAACTGGAGGCTGAGCTCTCTCAACATAGGACTGGCAAGACCAGACAGGAGGAGAAGGTAACCACACACAATACATACCCAGTCACACATGGTACCATCACAACTTCAAATCATACACATACTCACACAAAGACATACTGAGGCTCTGATCAAAAATTTACCAAAACAGCAGAGGCCACCAAAGCAGACACCCAAACAACTACCACCTCACGACCCAACACATGCAACACATAGACCACACAGTCAGAGTGTCAAACAGTCACAGCCCTTAAGGCCAAACAAAATGCCAGACACACTTGTCATTGGTGATTCCATAGTCAGACACACTGACGTCCCGCTCACCAGACTGAGTAAAGAGAAGGTCACAGTAAGCTGCCTGTCAGGTGCTAGAATCCGCCACATAACGCAAGCACTCAGGTCTCTCAACAGCAGGTACAAGTACGACTCAGTCATTGTCCACGCTGGTGTCAACGACCTGAGACGCACCTCCTTGGACTACATGAAAAGGGACATCGAGGAGCTCTCTGATTATGTAGCCCAGGCAGGTATGACCCTGACCTTGAGCAGTATCCTACCTTCACCTAGAATGATGCCACAATACAGTGATAAGATGATCAGCTTTAATAATTGGCTTAAATTCTGGTGTCATTCAAAGGGGATCCAATGTCTGTCTGCCTGGGATGACATGCTGACAAGCCACGCTGCTTCGCAAGGGACGGCTTGCACCTGTCACCCTGGGCTTCCGGATATTGGCAAAGGCTCTTGCCACCCCATAGTGCCTTTTTAGGCAAGGCTCAAATTCTAAACCTACCACCCTAGAACACCAAAAGGAAAAAAACTAAGGGTAATGCTGCTCAATGCCAGAAGTCTCAATCTCAAGATGCACGCACTCGAGGCCCTTCTCAATATGGAGAACATCGATGTCTGTGCTGTGACAGAAACCTGGTTCAAGGCTCCTGAGAGCACCCCAGCACTAACAGGTTTCACCTCATATCATGCGTTCCGGCCCCAAAATCCGGACAACACCAAGAAAGGAGGGGTGTCCATATTCATAAAGGACACCCACACCTCAAGGTTGGTGGCAACGCATGATGCATCGGAGACCATCCAGGTGCAATTAACCATAGGCAAGACTGCTCTGCAATTTGTAGCATGTTACAGGCCACCCTCTCAAACTCAGGAACCTCACATGGCCTTCCTGAAAACATTGGAGGGATAAATGTATCTCCAAACACCATCATACTAGGTGACTTTAACTACCCTAATATAGACTGGGAACACTACTCAAGCCCGAACACTCTAACCCAAAGATTCCTGAGTTCATAAACTCAAATGCCATGGAACAACTAGTCACCATCCCCACAAGAGGAGAAAACATACTTGATCTCATCATCACGAACATGGGATCAAAATGTTCAACACCGAAGTATACCCCTCACTGGTGAGATCAGATCATAAACTAATCTCGCTGGAGGTCCTCATCCCGCCTCACCTGAAACAAAAAGACCACAGTGAAAAACTTCTCAAAAGCCGATTTCACACTTCTAAAAACTAGTGTGGTCTCCTTTAAGGCCCCTGAGCCAGTGGTAAACATTACTCAAACCGCTGAATCACTTACAAATGCCTTCTACCAGCACCTACAGGACTGCATGGATCAGGCAATCCCAAACAAAACTAAGACTCTCTGTACCAAAGGCAAGCGTCCAGTCTGGTGGACCCCAGCCATAAACAAGCTCTACAACAAAAGGAGGAAGCTACTACAAGATAGAGCAAAATCCTTGAAAGGTAAGACACCTTTGATCATTATAAGTAAAAACTAAGAGCTCTCATAAAATCATCCAAGGCAAATTTTGAGAGAAAAATCGCCAAGGACTCTAAAAGAGAATCATAAGGCCTTCTTTAGCTATGTTAGAAACCTAGGAGGACACACCTGTTTATTTTAGGTAAAAAATTGTTATCTGGATTTCAAAGGCACAGAAATCCCAGCTGTATGCAACAGACCTGTGTGAGTTGTTAATGCTGAAATCATACCTGTTACATCTGTTAGATGTTCTCAAAGAGGTCATCAGAGACATGCATGATGACAATACTATTATCTATTTGACCTTCTTTGACAAGCCAGGCATTTGACACAAATCCACACTGGGGTATTCACTCAGCCCTGTCATATGGGGCCATAAACACCTATATCACCAAGTGGGAGACCACTGTATCACAGACATGGCATTAAAATATGTGGAACTGTGAAGTGAACTATATCTCAGGTCCATTGAGCAGGCCAATAGATCAGGGTTGTTTGCTAGGCCCTTTCCTGTCCATTATTTAAGTCACAGACATCACAAATGACATACACATCCTGTGTCCAAACAACTATCTGAAGGGACTACAGATTGTGGGGAATCATTGACTCCTACTGTGATATTAGTATAATGCAGACAATATCAACACACCAAGGACTGCTGCCACAGTCATGACAACACTTACAATGACACAAAAATATGGGGTATTTGTTACATCAGGAAAACAAACATGCAGCCCAAGTATAATACAGACATCATACCCTATAATCAGACCAAAAGGTATGTTACCTGTATCCTGCTGTAGATGGTATGTGGAACGTACACCAGCAAGTGGCCACAGTGCTGACTACACCCTTATATTTAACACAACTATGGAGTATGTGAAGGACATCAACATCACATGCCATAATACCTCCATTGGTCACAGCCTTCATCACACTAGTAACTGAGTACAATGCACCCTTTATCATATGATCATAGGATCATAGGAAGTTACTAAGCTACTGCCCCTGAGGCCCTTATAAGCCAAGCCAAGAGTTTAACCCATGTTTAGACAAGTCAACACCCAGAGCCCCTGTCCAGCAGGGACACAGGTGGAATCTAAGGGGTGTATTTTCTGTTTCCCATCCAGGTACCCAGGTTGTGCTTAAAAAGGAATAATGAGGTACTGTCCTTGATGTGGAGAAGGAGTCAAGTACCTCATTACACATCTTCCAGTTATGTGTAACTGAAGTGTAACACTTTTACGACAGTGTGCTGTCACCCATCTTATTGGCCATATCTAGTGTCATGAAGGGAGGTACTACCAGCCCAGCTATCTGGAATTTTGTAAATAATTATATGCCATTTGTGAATATTATTCATATGCTTGTGTTACAAATCTATTAGAACTGTATGTAATTTAAGATGGTTTGTACAGATGTATGCTGAAGAGGCATTTTACAAAGTGCTGTTTAAAAATGGAGCAACAGCATGCCCTGCTGGAAGGGAACAGAAATGTAGATATGCTATTGTAACTGTTTAAATGTATATATCTTAACAGTGGAAACTAGAACACAAGAGGTCAAATTCAGAAAAATAGCTGAAATTAAATGACTTTAATGGCAGTAAGGAGACACAATGTCTAAAAGTAGGGAATGTTCTGCATTGTCTTGTAAGTGTTTTATTGTTTTATGACTTCCATCAAGTACCAATATTTGAGGAGAAGTCCTTGTGTATGTATTTTCACGGGTAGATGCTTAATGTAACCAGCTGTATCAATGGTTGTTTTTCACCTGGGACAGAGTCAGATGACAAGAAATTATGTCATTCTGCAAGCTATCCTAGCAGTAATAGTTGAGATATTAATTTGGGAAGTCTCTTAGTGAGAGACAGTATTCTGTAGTTTGTCTTTGACCAGACAACATCAAGATCCACTCACCATATCTTTCTTACTTGCTCTGAAGTAAGTTATTAGGATAAGTAATTCTATCATATACAGTCAAGAATATAGCAAAGCTTAGCTTCAATGTTTTTCTTTATTTATTTGAGACTGTCCTGCAATGTTGTTTTAAATATTTTCTGTGATTTTGATCTCTGATGTATCTGTAAATATATACTCAGTATTTTCTTGTTCTTTTAATATTTATTATTAAATATATTTAAACCTTTCATTGTGGCTGACTTGTGTAGACACATTTAAGCTCTGACAGTACTTGCATATTTATTTGGTGACACTGTGTAGACCACTCCAGATAGCCTTGATCTTGAGCAAACTACTATTTGTATTGATAGTAACATTGCACAGTACGATTGGAACCCTTTGTTAAGGGCCTTAAAGTAGTTGATAAGGAGCTGGCTGGTGGTAGTAATAATTGCCTTATAGTTTTGGCAGAAGGAAGCATAGCTAGTAAAATTGTGCCAACCTTTCCGAGGTGTGTGTGTGTGTGTGTGTGTGTGTGTGTGTGTGTGTGTGTGTGTGTGTGTGTGTGTGTGGTGTGTGTGTGTGTGTGTGTGTGTAAATCAGACCTCAAAGAGTGTGTATGTGTGGGTAGGGACATGAAGCACTGGTTGTACAAAGAGGGTGGTGGAGGTCTTGGCTTGGCCACTCATCTGAGATCTCAACCCGATAGCTGTGCCAGTGAGGAGTCTTACTGGGGATCTGGAGAAAGAGTGAGAAACCAGCCCTTGACTGACTGTGGTCCCTGTGTGCTCTTAAGGGAAATTGCACTTGATGCAGAGAGCTGCATCTGGAAATACTGTGTGCGTGTACCTGTCATCCTCGCCCCCCATGGTTCTAGTGGTGAAGATTGAGGCTGCTTGATTACAGGGCCAGTGGTGGGGCATCACACCTATGTATTCTTTTTGTGGGATAAACATCACTGTCTGATGGTGTGGAAACCCCATCAAGTTGTTACACCAGATACATGTGTGATACCTGTTCCAGTGATGCACACAGTACATACATAGCTGTTTGACAACATTATTGGCATAGTTAACATTTGTGACAGTATGGATTGTGCCATATATATGCCATGCACACCAGTCAACTAGCCAGTATTTATCATAATGTCACATACAGGTATAGCAGTGTTCCTCCTAACACCTCCAATAGATGTTACAGTGTCAGGACGGTTTGCATGATTGCCCTCACATAGTGCAGACATGTCATAATAGTTGTACAATTGTGTTTGTGGAGAACTGTCTCTGATCACTCTAAATCATATATGTTATGTCAGAGACATGAGATTACTGGTGGTATTATTATGGTATTGTCCATTATTGTGCATGCTTGTTTTAATGTTGTCCATGAGCCTTTAGCTGTGTACCACTTGCTGGAGACCTCTGCTGAGATTACACTCATATTCAGAGAAATCAGTTTGCAGAGCTTCACAAAATGCACCATTCCTCAATTGTATATAACACCCGTGATAGATGACCTCTGCATTGTTCATTTCTACAATACATCTTTGTCCCTATTGCATACACACACTTTCCCTGAGTGTTTATTTTACATGGCAGTCCATATACCCTTACAGATCATTTACACAACATCAGGAAAGGATGCCAGGAATGGGATTTCACAATATTCTGCACTGGGTATACTGTCCTGTACTGTGTTTCAACCATATACATATCATACCTCGCAACTACCCAGCTTCTCTTATGTTCAGACTTTTGCCTTATATCTTTTGGTCTGTTCCTTATAAAATTTGTGGGTTTCTGCCATATCACTGGGATGATCTCAGGACTGATGTCACTAAATAATTACATACATTTGAGTTTCAGACTTGAAATCTTTCAGAAAATGTATCTTAACACAAACCTCTTGTTATTCTAGCACATTTCTAATCTGCAAATATGTAGAACCTGTCCCTATTTCTTGGTCATTGTCCACCCATTATGTTGGTCTTTGTCCATATTTCTTGCACTAAGAGACTGACAGCTATGAAAACATATATTTTATGCCTTGGTGATCACTGTGGCATTCTGTGCAAACACAATAACTGACTGTGCTCTGCTGCAAACAGGACTGTTATCCATGTTGTTTACCATGTTTTTCTGCCCGGCAACACAGTTGCCAGCCATGAAACCATGCTTATTTATGTTTAAACGTGGTGTGCAGCATGAATATATAATTAGCACTGCTGCTCACTGCTCAGCATTGCACACACATATAAACTCCGTGTATGCTTTGTGC